>NC_056747.1:480579908-480819908 GCF_019279795.1 Protopterus annectens | reverse complement strand
TTGAAGTGCAAATTCAGATAAATATGTAATCCCAGACAAATATTACATTAGAGAGGCATTTGTTTTACACAAGAGATCAGAAACCAGGGGAAACTTTTGCAGTTTATATAACTGACCTGAGAAACAAAGCTAAAATGTGTTGGTTTGGTGACTTAAAAGATGAGTTGAAAAGGACAGGCTCATGTGTGGTATTAATAGTGCTGCCATGAAAAAGATTTTACTTTGTGACAGTGACTTAATACTGAGTAAAGCTATTGAGATTTGTCAAATCCATGAAGTTACAGAAAGGCACACAAGTATGCTTGCAAGTGATAAGAGTATGGTTTCAGCAGGCTCCAGAGCAAATGTAGACAGCATGCAACATGTGGCAAGCTAAAGCAGGCCTAAGCACATGGCAGCCACTACCCCTGTTGATTCACCAGGTAAACCATGTAGTTTTCCAGCAAATTCTAAGAAAGAAGCATGCTCAGTGCAAGTGTGAGTCAGCAAAACCTAAATCCAGCTTTATAATTAACTGTTGCAATTTTGGTGCAAATTATGAGTCTAAAAGAGAGCAATACTTAGCATTTGGTCAGCAATGCCCCAAGTGTAAAAATGCAACCGTTTTCTAAAGTTTTGCAAATCAAGTAAAAATCACATGGTTATAAAGAAGGGGAACTCAAAAAAAGCAAATTGATCAAGTAGAATTACAGCAGTCTACTTTCTACGTAGATGGTGTATCAGTAGTTGGTGAAAAGGTTGATGCAGTGAATTTGTTGACAAAAAAATGAAGTGTTTTGTACTGTCCAGATCAAGGGTAAATTCACTGAACTCAAATTAGACACAGGTTCAAAGTGTAATGTGTCAGCAGATACTTTTGGTAAAGTGATAGCTAATGAACAACTCAATTTGGCTAGTTGTGCAAAACTAGTTGCTTATACAGGTGAAGAAATTCAAAACAAAGGTTCAGTAGTCTTTTCATGTTATTCGGCAAGGAACTGTTACAGCTTGATATTCTATGTAGTCTGAAGACCTGTGCAGTCATTATTGCATCCCAGAGACAGTTTCAGAATTAATCTGCTTTCTTTTACCAAAGAAGTTCATCATATAAGCACATTTCCTAGTTCCAATTTTATTGAAGCCATTTTCTTAGAGTATGCTGATGTTTTCAATGACAAGTTGGGCAAACTTCCATTTGTGTATTCTATGAAGTTAGACTCAGAGGTCAGTCCAGTAGTCAGACCAGCAAGAAAAGTTCAGATAGCTATGCAGAATAAAGTCAAGGCTCAGTTGGATAAAATGGTGCAGCAAGGTGTGATATGTCCAGTCACACAACCAAATGAATCGGTGTTGTCCATGGTAACAGGCCACAAAAAAGGCTCAGACAAAATCAAAATATGTATTGACCCAAGAGATTTGAACAAAGCATTGAAGGGACCGCATCATCCAATGCTTACAGACGAGGAAGTCGCAGCCCTAATACTGAATGCCACTTTTTTTTTTTTGTTTGTTTTAGATGCAAAAAGTTCACTTTGGCAAGTGATGCTTGATTGCAAATCCTCATTACTGATGAGTTTCAATACCCCATTTGGCAGATATAGATTCCTCAGGATGCCATTTGGAATAAATTATGCAAGGGAAGTCTTTCAGCGTGCAGTGGAGCAAATATTTTTGGGTTATCCTTGTGTCATAATAGTAGATGATTTATTGGTTGGAGGCAGTGGTGAAGCAGAGCATGACAGAAACCTTAAGAGAGTTCTAGACAGAGCACATGAAGAGAATTTAAAGCTTAATCCTCTGAAGTGCAAATTCAAACTACCAGAAGTTACATATGTAAATCATTTATTTACTAGGACTGGCTTGCAACCAGACCCATCCAAGCAAGCAGCCAATTCTTGAGATGCCAGCAGCAGATAATGTTCAAGCTCTACAACCTTTTCTTGCATGGTCAACTATTTAGGCAAGTTTATACCAGACTTCAGTGAGTTAACAGCACCTTTACATGGTCTTGGTTGGAACATCACCAGAAGGCATTTGAAGACCTTAAACAGAAAATTGCCACCCCACCTACATTAAGACACTATGATGTCAATAAACCAGTAACCCTTTCTGTTATGCTTCAAAATTTGGTCTTGGTGCAGTCATTCTTCAAGAATGCAGACCAGTAGCCTATGCATCAAGACCTCTTACTCAAACTGAAATGCAGTATGCTCAAATTGAGAAAGAACTTTTGGCTATAGTATTTGCAGGTCAAAGTTTCATGATTATATCTATGGTAGAGCTATTCAGACTGAAACTGATCTCAACCTTTAGTTACTATTTTAAAGAAGCCTATGCATTCAGCTCCAGTGAGATTACAAAGGATGATGCTCAAATTGCAAAAGTACAACTTCAAAATTGTCTATACAAAAGGCAAACTTCTTTATCTGTCTGATACCTTATCCAGATCACCCAGAAATACAACAGAACAGCTTCATGCAGAGAATTTTGACTTTGACATAATGGAAGTGCATAATTTTTCTACCTTGAGACTTGATGAGCTGAGAGATCATACAAAGAGTGATCCTGTTTTGCAAAAGCTCAACCACCACATTAATGTTGGATGGTCGTCAAAGCAATCTAGTGTACCACTGGAAGTGCAAGCTTATTTTATTTACAGAGATGAGATGTTGATAGAATATGGCATTCTTTTCAAAGGTCCTAGAAATGTTGTTCCTGCTTCTTTACAACATGAATATATCCAGATTTAGCATTTTGGTCAGCCAGGTTCCGAATCTACCAAAAGAAGGGTGAGAGGACTAGTATTTTGGCCTTCTCTAGCAAAAGATATTGCTAAAGTACTTTCTGCCTGTTCAGTATGCAATAGTACTAAACCGCATTTGCAAAGACAACCACTTCAGCAAAGTCAAGTTCCTGAACTACCTTGGTGAAAAGAGTAGCAACTGATACATTCCAGTTTAACAATCAGCATTACTTGGTATTGGTAGATTCTTATTCAAACTGGTTTGAGACTGATTTACTACCTAACCTAACGTCCACTGCTGTTATTATTAAGTTGAAACTTAATTTCTCAGTCCATGGTAGTCCACACAAAGTTACTTCTAACAATGGTACTCAATGTACTAGTCGGTTGTTTCAGAAATTTGCAAGAAAATGGGACTTTGTACATGTTACTAGTAGTCCAGAATATCCACAATCAAATGGGCTAGCTGAGCATGCAGTGCAAGAGTGCAAAGCAATTACTTGAGAGGTCAGAGTGTGACAATACCTCTGTACTTTTGAATTTCCTTAATCTCAGAAACATCCCCGTGACAATATACTTGGCTCACCTGCTCAGAGATTTCTTTCTAGGCAAACCAGAACAACATTGCCTATCAGTTCTAGTTTGTTGAAGCCTAGAGCTAAGAACAACAGGACAATTAGAGCTCAACTGTTCAGAAAGCATTCTATCCAGAAGTCCAGCTATGATAAATCGAGCAGATTTCTTCGTCCATTGAAAGAAGGAGAGACAGTGAGGACACAAACAGAGAAAGGTTTCGACCAGATTGGTCAAGTAACAGGTATTTGTACCAAGCTGAGATCCTACTTCATAGAATCTGAGGGTATGGAGAAAAGGAGAAATTGCAGACATATTCTTCCTGTATCAGAATTTATATTGCAGCATTGTTCCTGTGATACAAACTCTAAATCTCAGAGCAATCTAGACAATGTTCTTGTTGCAGAACACATCTTAACATATACTTCCAGTCCTGATGATGTTCCTGATGTCCCAAAAGTTGAACATTCAGTAGAGACAGTCTCAGTTGCTAGACCTGATTGTAATTTGTATGCCACACAATTTGGTCATATTTCCAGACCTAGTGTGAAACGTTACATGGTCCAGCAACCTGGATATAATTGTGTATATGCATTTAGTTCTGTATAATTGCATGGCAAAGAATTATTTCTATTGATCGCATGTCAATTAATGTCATCAACATTGCATGATTTATTTCTTAGAGAGGGAGGATGTGGAGTAGAATATATGTGCTATATCTTTAAGAAGCATTCCAAGGACTGAATGTGCATATAAATAGTCAGCATTTGCTAGGTTCAGTGCCATTTTGTGAGTGCAGCTAGAAATTGAGCATGCTTGACTGTAATAGCTAGTTTGTTTTTCTAAGTTAAAGTTATTAAGCCTCAATCCTGGTGTATTTGTACATAATAAAGCTGCTTGAACAAAACCCACAAGGTCTAGTCTATTGTATCCTGACTAGATGAGCGACACTATGAATTGAAGTTGTACCAGGGAAGGGTATAAGCCATTTCTCCCACTGTTGTGCAACTTTTGAATTAGTATATATAATTAGCAGGGGGTATAAGGGGGTGCAACTCTCCGCATGCTGGGTACAAGTGGCATCCCCCCTGCAAAAACATTGGTTTTGAATGTGGTTATGTATTGCCGATAATTAGTGTTTAGATATTTTTGGCAGTCATTATTTAGGTATTTAGATTTTTTTTGCATTAGTATTTAGACTCTTGATATTTTAAGTGTTTGGATATTTAGAACTACACACTTACAAAAGTATATACCGACAAGGAGGATGTAATAAAAATACTGCAGTTAAAATTAACAGGAATGGAGTAACTGCAGTTTGCGGGAATGTGTATAACCTGACAGAAATCTTATGTGTAATTAAGGAAGTTGTAAAAATTAAAATAAAAAGGAAAATGTGATAAAGTTAGCAATATGTGATTTATCTAAGTCCTATAATAATTTAATAATAATTTAAATCCTTTGTGTGGGCTATATTAGAATGTTATGGTTTTGGAAAAAAATTAAAGCAAATATGCTACTGGCAATAAAATAAAATTAAAAAAGGTGAAAAACAACAATCTCCTTTGATTGCAGTAATACCCTGTTTGATGACAAATGCTCTAATATGTTCATGTGAGGATAAATTTAAGAGACGCAAGATGAGAGACAGATGGAAATACTGAAGTTCCTTAAAGATGTGGATACATAACTGATGCAGCCATTATAGCAACAAACCCAATATAGAGGGTGGAAGTTAAAAACAGGTGAAAAAAAAATAGTGATTGATGATTTTAGGGATGGAGAGGGATGAGGGATGGAGACCTTTCTTTGACCCAGCTGACCTGGACTTGATTAGGGGTCCTGGCACTGGTGGAGCCAGGAAGGGAGGGAGGGAGAGGAATGAAGTACTGTTAACCACTGCCCTCTCACAGTGATGGGAGGGGCTTGTGGTATACAATTGGAGGCATAATGAGAGATGTGATCTCCCAGGTTGAGACACAAAAAACACTGCTTATGCTCAGAGGGGCAGAGCACCTTGGAGATAACACCCCCTTGTGGAAGTTAGAAAAGTGCCAATGCTAAACCCAAAATATATCACATTAGCTCTTAGATCTAGGGGAATGCTTCTAATCCCCCCAGTAGGAGAAATAAGACAATTTGTAGATTTTTTTTTAATTTTTAAAAATATATATTTATGCCAATTAAGTGAGCTAATAAAATGAGAATGCTTATCCATCAGCTCACTTAAATGAATTGATTATTATTATTTTTTTTTTAAATAAAAAAAAAATCTTCAAACTATCTTATTCCTCCTACTGGGAGGGGATTAGAAGCATTCCCCTACATCTAAGAACTAAGGTAATATCTTTTGGGCTTAACCTTGGTACTTTTTTTACATTTGTCTTGTTACCTTCTATGTCATGGGTTAGATACCAGACCCAGCTTTAGCAGTGTGGAGTATTTGTGTTTAGGGGATTTCCTCTGGAACTGGCTAACTGCGCTCCCCTCCCTGGCATCTAGCCAATTATGTGCTGCTAAGGCTGGGAAGAAAAGGCAAAATATATGAACCATCACTGATGGCTGTCTAAATGGCAATCCCTTCCAGTTGAACCTCACCTCTGTGAAGGCGAATGAATTTGCCAATTAACTGACATAGTAACTGATGTTTGACAGATAGCTGGGGTAAAAATGTGCAATAAATAAAATAAATAATGATGGTGCATGAAGAAAGGAATTGTAACAGGGAAGGTTGTAACAGAAAAGTTGCAGAACATATTTTTACCACTTTTAATTGAGTAAAACGGTATTGGGAAAAGCTGTGTAAACATATAATGAAAGGATTAAGAATGTGAGTGTAGATATGACCTTGTTTGTAGATTGTTAGGGAAAATGAGTTAAAACTGAAAGACTGGATAAAATAGTAATTTCTGGATTATATGGTCATATAGAAAGGGAGGTGTAATAAATAACACACACATATGCAATTTTATGTATAATTACACATTACACATTACATATATATTTTTATGTATAGTGTAATATATAACATTTTACCTACAGTATGCAAATATATGTTTGTATAATATAAAGATCCACAGTAGCAAGCATATGATGACATAGTACACATACTTTGTCACCCCTCATAGATGGTGTTTACACACTCTCTTGACTATTCTACATTTTAGATAGCTGTGACTCATTTCTTTTCTTTCTTTTTGGTATACCTGTTGCTGTTCCTTGTTTGCCTGCTGCCTGCTGTCTGCATCTCCACCTGCTGCAAATCTATCAAACAGCTTGATCATACAAAATTAAATGTATGCATATTCCTGCAATGCATGCCCCTCCTGTCCCGCTCAGCAAGAGAGAGAAGTGTACAACTAATGCCCCTTATTAATCTCTCTCACCAGACAGATCTAGCACCTGATCAGTCCTAAACTGTCTGAATTATAATCAGGGCTTTATCACTGGAGGTGACCAGATGGTCACAGTTCACGAATAACACAGGCTGCAGTGCAATCTTAATAATGCAGGACATCAGTTTTTCATTTCTCCATAGTTGTATTCACGTTTTTTTTTTAAACTTTTAGTGATTGGGGTAGTTATTGCATATTTTTGATTTCTGCTCCCCATAACAGCAATGCCTTTTTATCTGCATTCAGATTTGCTTTTGGTTGTGCAGAGCTGCAGCAACCCAGAGAAATAGGAAATCAATTTTATATTTAAATTTTATATTTAAATGATCACTGTTTCTCAGAGGTGCAGTGATCTCAGACCAAAAAGAGTAAACTAAGGGTTGTGTTGTGAGTGCAGCTCCAGATACCATAGTGCAGGGCATTTTCACCACTATATCAAAAGATGTCTAACTTTTTGTATCTTTACTCACATTCTAATAAGCCCAAGTACATGTCTTTCATGCCTTGTATTTCTGCTGTCAGTTGCAAGGAATTTAAGCTGCTGAACTGGGATGCAAATAGCTTAGCTTTGAAGGCTCATCATGGATCAGTACATGTATGCATAGTGGTCTCAGTTATAATCACATCATTTATTATTTATTATTAATATAAATGAAGTTTTTAATATTTTGGGAAATTAGTTAATGCATGTTATTCAAAAAAATAATAATTTAAAAAATTTTTTCCCTCCATTTTTGAAATTAATTGTATAATTAATTGAATAATTGATGTAATTGATTTGTGTATAAAGACTGTTACTGTTTTGTAATGTATTGTGACCCATTGAAGGCGAGATGCCGAGGTACCAGGTCTGAAGGAGATAAAGGAGAATTACTGCTACTTACTGGCTGTTTGGTGTGTTTTTCATAATCACATCATTGTCTGCTTTGTAGTAACAGATGCAATATCTGCAAACTGAATTCTCGAGTGGCTGGCTGTCAAGGGTGCTGTGGGACCACCCTTGCTGGTTAGCTTTTGCTTCTGTTTGCAGTTTACAGGCATATAAGGATTCTATTTTTTTTTATAATGAAATTTGGCACAGTTGGAAGGCCTTTATGTAAACATTCAATGTCATGCTCTGCAGGTTCAAGCATCATACTGGGTCTAGACATTACATTGGTACACTGACAGTGCACCACCAGTTTCCCTATAGCCTCTGATACAACAATTTGCTTTTGTGAATAATGCACTGTGGTGTATGCATGTGTTCATTTCCAGCTGTAGATATGCATTTCAGTTTACAGTGCTATACAGTATGTTTGAAGGAGACAAAGAACAGTCTGTGACTATGTTGTAAGTTTTTATCTGACCAGCAGGTCTGTTCAGTGCACACCACTGTCGAGTACTGATCAGTGAGTGTACCAAATACACTAAAAAGTCTCCCCTTATTTGCCACACTAATGAACATGCTATCAAAGGGTATTAGTCCAAGTATTATTAAATGGGATAGTTAAACCGGGAAGCATAGTAAATATATTCAATTGAAACTACCGCATCTTTAGGTAAAAGATCTAGCAACCTTTGAATTATGTTACAATCCTATTCTGTATGAGAACATATCATTTTTATGCTTCTAGACAATATTATCAAGACTGAGAAAAACTCAGCGTGTCTTTGTCATCTCACATCCGAACAACATGATGCCCCAGAAATTGACATTATGCACTATTTTCAAAAACATTTTTTGTGGATATGTAATAACCCAAAAGTGACTGAAGATTCTTCTGTATCAATATTTAAAGCATCCCAGAGGGTTATTCTTTGTCTCACAATCTGAATAGGCTAGTATCTCAGAGGAAGATAAACAGAAATCCTCCTTGACCAGTGACAAGGATTGTTTTTGGGCTGCATACTAGACATTTCTCAGCAGAAGGCTTTTCTTACCTAGAAAAAAGGTAGCATTTTAACTGGAAATGTTGAGCTTCTCCAGTTGGTCTCTGGCTTCTACAAAATGATTCAGTGCTTTTGTGATTGTCATGATTCCTTTAGCCAGGTTACACATGAAGAAAGATTCAGTGACTTTGAAAACACATTCAGCTGGAGATAGCAAGTGGCTCATAATCCATGTCTCCATTTCTCCTCCTGTCTCAAGTCAATCTAACTACACACACCTCAGATTTTGCTTGTAGAACAGGTTTTGGTGGTGGTGGTGGGGGGTCAAAGGTGCAAGGCCTGTAAAACTCTTCAGACAGATCAGAGCACATAAATGAGATGTTGGCTGTAATCCATGCTGTACATTTTTTTAACCATCTGTATTCATCAGGACTCCTTCATCTGATTAGACACCACAGTGCTGTGGCACATAAAAAGGAGAGCACCAGGTCTTGCTCTTTCTGCAGGCTGATGACTTGGGAGGTAGCTGTTCAGCATGTTTTAACCCTCGAAGCATGTTGCATTCTGTCAGAACAAAATGTAGTGGTGGACAAGCTGAGCATGATCAGGACATACCATTATGAATGGAAATTGAAAAAAGGGGTCTTCAGGAATTGATCCAGTTGTGAAGAACACCTCAAATGGATCTGTTTGCCTCATTTCAAAATAGAAAAGTAACATTGTGCATGAGGTCTCTTTCCAGGCAGGCCTGGAAAATGGATGCATTTTCATTCCCAACAGCTGGATGATTCAGTTTTGATTATCTTTTAGGCACCTGTTTCATGAGAATGTGCATCAGGTACTGAAGGAGGCAAGAAAATCTGTTACTATGAAATCTTATATTGGCAAGTAGAAACACTGCCAAGAAAAACCCAACCAAGCTAGAATTTTCACTGGGTAATACCTTCTAGCACCTGTAGAAGAGACCCATGGGATATATGCAGCTGACGCCACAAATACATGGCTTGAATGTGCATGACTTGAGTCTTTTAGGGTACATTCAGGCCAATAAAGCTAAACCCCACTAGCTGTAGGTATGCATTTTTCAGCCTTTTTAGTGACTTTATCAGTACAAGATAAGTGGATTGTTTGGCTGTTCTTCTGAAACAGAGCTTAAAAACTGCTTTTTCATACTGAGACTTGTATTTTCTTTTTGTGCGTGCTCTTTCTATGCCTTTAAAGTGAGGTTTCTGTGTTCTGCGCAGGTGGCATAATCTTGATAGAGGCCTGCTGTTGTCCAGGCCTGGTAGTTTTGTTTGTTGAGTTTCCTGTGTTTCTGGTAGACATTTTCTGCTGATAGTCTGTGTTCATTATTATTGAGAGTATTCCCTGACCTTCTGTAGTACGAGTGATTAGGTAATAGCAGGGTCTAATAAGACTGAGTAGTACTTTGATCTTCTAACTCTTCCATCCTTACTGGTATATAAACCTTGCATCTGGAAAAGGTTGAGCTTGTATTTATTAGGCTGTGGATGGTAATTCATTACTGAAACAAAGCAGAAATTCCTTAAGATTCCAAGAGCAGGATAAGTTATTTCTTACACTTATTTCATTGAATTGCACTTCTGTAACACTTATAATTGTGCTATACAGCTAATCTACTACATTTTGCATGTTATAAAGCTTTTTTACTGTTTCAATGTATTTATGTACTGTTTGATACTTTTTTAACTGTATTTTTCATTGCTAGATACTGTTTCATTACTCTAATTGCATGTTTACTGAATTACTTAACTGTAAACTGCTTTTTCATAATGAGAGCTGTATTTTCTGTTTGTGAGTGCTCTATCCATGCTTTTCTGAGCATTTTTGATTTTTTTGAGGTTTCTGTGTTCTAGTCTAGTCTGTTTGCAGTTAAAAGCATTCTCTAGAGTCTGCTTGCTCCTTGATCATTTTAAAACTTTAATTTAGTAGCTACAGCTAGTAACTGTAATAGTTTTAGTTTCCCACCCCCATCTTCCTATTGTTGTGGTGTCCTTATACTTGGTGGCTTTGCAGTTGCCCGCCCATACTGTATATTTCATCTGGGATACTCCTCCCAGTCTAGTGTCATTAGTTCATTCACTGTAATAGAGAGAGAACATTTGTGAAGGTCAACCCACTCAGATTCTTAACCTTGAATTAACTTCTGTTCCAGCTTTCTCCATTTCCACTTTACTGAAAAAAAAAATTCTAAGCTTGTTTCCCCCCTTTCTTGTAACAAGTGTAGTCCAGATACAGATTTGCTGTATCCAGGACTGTTTGTAAGCTCCTGAGCCCCCCCCCTGCTTAATTAGGGTTCAACTATTCCCGGCGCCATAGAGTCTGCTCTTTAAATTTTCCCTTGTAACTAGTCAGCTTTTTAGTTTTAGCAGTCAAATCTGTTTCTTTGAGCTCAACACTTATTCAGAACTCATTGTAAGCACTAAATAAGCTACAAATTACTACAGCACTCAACTCTCCTCACTTGTCTAGAAGAAAACAGTTTTTAGTAGTTAATAAATAAGCACCCATCCAGGCATGTCTAAAGGTCAGCTCACTCTGTTTTCTCCTGTCTACTGATGAATCTGGGCATCTTGGGGCAATGCAGCAATTCCCTCATGTACACAGACAACCCTCTCCTCCTACCACACAACACTACAACCTGAGAGGGATGCACTTATATAGCCAAACTGGAAGCAAAGCTGTCTTCACTGAAGACTGGACTAGACAGTCAAGAGGAGAAGGTAAACACTTGCACCTCATCACACTCATCACATAGTCCATCAAAACCTACACCAACAAAATACACACACAGAAGCACAAAACACATGCCTACATTCACGGAGGCTCTCAATAAAAATCTGCCCAAACAACCGAGACCTCCAAAGCAGAAATGCAAGCAACCTCCACACCCAACACAACCCAAATGACGCATAACCCACAAACTCAGTGTGCCACTCAACTACAGCACATAAGGCATAACGTACCCAACACTCTAGGCATAGGTGACTCTATAGTCAGGCACACTGATGTTCCACTCACCAGGGTAAACAAGGAGCAAGTTACTGTCAGCTGCCTGTCAGGTGCCAGGATCCGCCACATAATGCATGCACTCAGGTCACTCCACAACAAGTACAAATATGACTCTGTCATTGGCCATGTTGGTGTGAATGACCTGAGACGTACCTCCCTGAACTACATGAAAAGAGACATGGAGGAGCTCTCTCATTGTGTAGCCCAGGAAGGTATGACCCTAGCCCTGAGTAGCATCCTGCCATCACCCAGAATGATACCACAGTACAAGGACAAAATGATTAATTTCAACAATTGGCTAAGCATCTGGTGTCATTTTAAGGGAATCCAGTATCTGTCTGCCTGGGATGACATGATCGACAGACCACGATGCTTTGCCAGAGATGGCCTGCACCAGTTGCCCTTGGGATTCCGGATACTGGCAAAGGCTCTTGCCACCCCTATAGTGCCTTTTTTTAGGCAAGATTCAAATGACAAATTCACCACTGTAACAGGTACAAGCAAGCAAAATCTGAGGATAATGCTACTCAATGCTAGAAGTCTAAACCTCAAAATGCACTCACTCGAGGCACTCCTTAAAACAGAGAACATAGACATCAGTGCAGCGACAGAGACCTGGTTCAAAGCTCCAGAGAACACCCCTGCATTACCAGGCTATAATTCATACCACACCTTTCGGCCATCTAATCCAGACAAAAACACTAAAGGCGGAGGCATGTCCATATTCATTAAGAATGTCCACACCTCCAAGCTTGTTGCTTTACATAATGCATCCGAGATTATCCAAGTGCAACTAACTCTGGACAAGACTGCAATCGAAATTGTAGCTTGCTACAGACCCCCCACCATGCCCCAGGATTCCCACTCCTCTTTTCTTCAAACACTGGAAAATATTTGGGTACAACCCAACACCCTAATAATGGGTGATTTCAACTACCCCACCATTATCTAGGAAAACTACTCATATACCTACTCTTTTGCTCAACGTTTTCTGGAATTCATAAATTCCAACACCTTGGATCAACTTATCCACACCCCCACCAGGGACAGCAATATCCTAGACCTGGTCATTACCAACATGGGCGACCGATGTTCCACACCAGAGGTCAATTCCTCGTTGGTCAGATCCAACCATAAGCTAATCACCCTAGACATCCACATCCCGCCCCCACCCCCCCATTAGGAAAACAACCGTAAAAAATTTCTCCAAAGCCAACTTCACACTTCTTAAGACAGAAATGGCAAACTTCACGACACCCATGCAGATGGACAATAGAGGTACAAATGCTGAATCCTACACAAATACACTTTATAAGCACTTACACAAGTGCATGGATCATGCTATCCCTAACAGAAGCAAGATGCTATCCTCCAAATAAAGGAAGCCAATCTGGTGGTCTTCTGCCATAAACAAACTCTACAACAGAAGAAAGAAACGGTTGCAAAAAAAGAGTAAAATCCCATGATTGGAGGAACTCCCTGGTCAGCCTAAGTAAGAAGCTGAGATCCCTCATAAAATCCTCCAAATCTAGTTATGAAAACAAAATCGCCACTGATTCTAAAGACAACCACAAAGCATTCTATAGCTATGTCAGGAATCTCAGTGGCAACACTCAGATCTGCTCTGATATTGCCAACATCCTGGCAGATAGGTTCAGTGCTAACTTTACCCCCCCCTCTCACCCCTTAAAGGGCCCCTCTCTATACCGGAAGAATGTAAAGTTCCTGTAATCACGGCTGCACAGGTAAAAACCTCACTCTCCAAAGCCAAGAACACAGCATCCATGGGACCTGACAACATCCCAGGCTGCATTCTACATGAACTACAGAATGAACTGGCGCCCCACCTAAGTACCATGTTCAATCATAGCCTCACCTCAGGCTTTGTGCCCATTGAATGGCACACTGCAACAGTTATCCCACTCCACAAAGGGGGAGCCATGACAGACCCCGGGAACTACCGCCCCATTAGCCTGATGAGCCTGGTTTGCAAGGCCATGGAACATATCATCATGGAACTCATAAACAAAAAGACATTGGTAATCTCCAAACTCTGTACCCCACACAGTTCAGGTTTGTAAAAGGCAGATCATGTCTCCTAAACCTGATAGACTTCTTTGAAGCTGTCACCAAAGCCATAGATGAAGGTAAGGTGGTTCACACAACCTATCTAGATCTCACCAAGGCTTTCAACACCACCCCCCACTCTGGAATTATAGATCAAACTCACTAAACTAGGTATAAATCCCTATGTCACAAGATGGGTTGCCAACTGGCTTACTGACAGAACCCACACTGTGAAAGTAGTAGACTCCAAATCCGACTTCAGACCAGTGACAAGTGGAGTACCACAGGGTTCAGTCCTGGGTCCTCTCCTGTTTGGTATCTACTTCTCTGAAGTACAGGCTAACACAGAAGGTCTTTGGCTAACTAAGTTCACAGATGACTGCAAACGAGCAGCCATAATCAAAACTCCTAACAATGTGGACATCCTACAAAAAGGCCTCACTGAGACAGATGCCTGGTGTCAAAGCCATGGCCTCAAGCTCAATGCCAAAAAGTGCATTGTCATCCCCTTTGGTAAAAACTCTGTACCCATGAACTACCACATAGGCGGTAGTCTACTTAACACTGAAAGTGTGATAAGAGACCTCGGGACACAGGTGGACAGTAGTCTCTCCTTTGATAATCACATTGCCACAGTGGTCAGGAAATCCTTCTACATGGCACACCTCATCACAAAAGGTTTCTCATCCAGAAAAAAAGAGGTCATTGTTCCCCTCTACTCATCACTCATTAGACCCATTATAGAGTACAATGCCCCTTTTGGTATGTACCTCACAAGACATCTACAACAACTGGAAGGCCGCAGAAATACCTCAGAAAGAGGATTACTGGCCTCAAACAGATGCCCTATGCAGACTGTCTCAAAACACTCCAGCTTTACTCCATCGCATATCGCCTACTCAGAGATGATCTCTGCCTAACATACAAAGCTATGCCAAACCCAGAGCTGTTGGACATGCTCCACTTAAAGAAATCCCAATCCCTCCAAGCTACACTCTCTAGGGACCTAAACCTTGTCAACACAATAAACAGAACATGCTGGAGGGATAGAGTCCTGTCCCAGAGACTTCCCATACTCTGGAACAGACTACCTAGCTATGTCAAACAGAGCTCCTCATTAGCACTCTTCAAGAAAAATCTTGATGATTGGATGGGAAATAGGAAATTCACCCCGGGGATCACTTCTGTGTCTCTGCTTGACAGGGGCATAGGAAAATAATTTTCTTGGGTGGCAAAAGCCAATGTATCTTTTTGGCTAGGCTTATATAGGCCTTAGGGCCAATAGTCTAGTACCTACCTATGAACCTATGAATTATGAAACAAAAACCCAACAGATCCACAGGTTTAAATGGCTTTATTCCTCAACTTCTTAAGTACAATGTTCATTTCTTTTTTCCTGCTTAAACTTTATAACAGCATTTAATTATTTGGTTTTAATCATCCAATATTAAGTCTAAACTAACAGCTATTGACAAGCCACATTCTGATCTCATGTTCTTTGCTAACTGCAAGCTAATATCACTTAGTGCTGATGCTAAGACTCTTATGACTGTTTAGTCCTTCAAACACATCAATATACTTAGATTAATACATTTATCAAACTTTTTTTTTCTGAAGAACAAGCAGCCATGACCTCAGATGCTTCCAAGGCTTCTAGATCATTAAGTGCTTTTTATTTCTAAAATATAGATGGTCATCACCTTTTTTCAAAGGATGGGCTCTATAAACAAATTATGCAGCATGCAGAGACATATTGCAAGGTTAGGATACATGCACATGGTTTGGGTGGTTCAGAGACTCAAGATGATCTCCAACACAGTTGTCTTGATTGTGTATCATGTACAGTATAGAAATTACTGTTGTAAAAGTAAGTAAATGAAATCACACAACCAAATGAGGCAGTAATAAGATCAAAGGAAGTAAGCAGCATTCCTTACTCAGTAAAAGTGTTTTCTTCTTTATCTGGCTTGCTGTGGCCTCCTGTACAAGCTACATGCCATATCTTTAGCTTCTGCTTTGTTTTTTGGGCCTGAGCACCTGCCGTCCTTGCAACAGTCTTGGTTTGCTGGTGGTGTTTGCTGGAGCATTTACCTTTGTATCCAACTTGGGTTTCTTAGATTTAGTTGATGATGGAAGCAGTCAAGTATGGTCAACCAGTTTTTCATTTTATGAATATCCATTAAGAAGATTTGGAATATTGAAGGAATTGCTGCAGTTGTGTTATGGTGTATCTGACATGTTCGTTTGTTATGCTTATGCCGTTCATATTGGAAAGATTTATTTCCTAAGAGAAGCTTTGGAAAGGCAGTCGTTTTCAGAACGGATAGAAGCAAGATAATTATGTGGTCTGGAAGGTTTTACCTTCATTTGTCAAGTACTGGTTTGAATTATTTGGCGTAAAGTTAAGTCATTGGGGTTTTTGACTGTTTGGACCCCTTTTGTTAATGACACCATTTCTATGAACTGTGAAGTTGGTCAAACACGAATGGTTTGGCGTTACATTTTCTTACTGCATATTATTACTAATAACTGACAGGCTGTTTGTGGCATTTCTCCACTACAAAATATATATATATTTTTTTATTTTTAAAGCTGGTGGTAGAAAAAATAAAATTTTTCAATGTACAGACAATGATGTATTTTTTATACACTCACAAGTGGGGTTATAAAGGAATAATTCTGATGGTGTATAACATGAAAAAGGATTGGGTCCAGAGTTAATGTTTGTTCATCGGAGACAAGGGGCTCCATATAATTTCTTTTTAAGATCTTTTTTTCTCCTTTTATTAGGGAGAATATCAGTGTGAAATATTTGTTCATATCCTGGATTGTGGTGCTTATGAATACATGCACTACGAAATACTTCCTACATTTTTTCTACAAAGACTGTTGGGAAAATATCAGGAAGGCCATAAGAGGTGAAAACCGTTGGTTCTTCGGATGTTGGTGATAACTGAACGGTAGAGGTGAATACCATTCTGCCAGATATAATTATGAGCTCAATGGATTCTGGATAATGTGGATATGGACTTAAACATCTTTATTGATAACTGAATGTTTTTGGAAATTCTTGGAGCTTTGAAATATATTTATTTGTTTCTCTGGACCTAGTTATAGCTCCTCTGTGTTCTAAAATTGTTGGGTGTTATGGAATATACATCATTGCAACATTTTGGTGTATTGTGATTGCATATAAAGTGTTAAGATTTTTTTATTATAAGCTCCTTTTTGTTATGGTATAACATTTGGGGCTTTATTATCAACTGTTATCTGGTTGGTAGTAATTGAGCTGGTTTTGTGAAGAACAAAACTTTTATTTATGTGCAATTTATAGTACTGTGTGGTATTAACCAACGTTATAAACAATATGTTCCTCCTTTAAATTTGTCTATGGAAGAAATGAATGCCTTGTCACAGTTGAAAAATAATAAAAATATTGTTATTGTTCATAGGTTCATAGGTAGGTACTAGGCTATTGCCCTAGGCCTATATAAGCCTAGCCAAAAAATGTACTCTGGCTTTCGCCACCCAAGAAAATTATTTTTCTGTGCCCCTGTACAGCAGAGTCACAGAAGTAATCCCTGGGGTGAATTTCCCATTTCCCATCCAGTCATCAAGATTTTTCTTGAAGAGTGCTAATGAGGAGTTCTGTTTGACATAGATAGGTAGTCTGTTCCAGAGTATGGGAAGTCTCTGGGACAGGAATCTATCCCTCCAGCATGTTCTGTTTATTGTGGTGACAAGATTTAGGTCCTTAGAGCATGTAGCTCAAAGGGATTGGGATTTCTTTAAGTGGAGCATGTCCAACAGCTCTGGGTTTGACATAGCTTTGTATGTTAGGCAGAGATTGCCCCTGAGTAGGCGATATGCAATGGAGTAAAGCTGTCATTTTTTGAGACGATCTGCATAGGGCATCTGTTTGAGGCCAATAATCCTCTTTGTGAGGTATTTCTGTGGTCTTTCCAGTTGTTGTAAATGTCTTGTGAGGTACATACCAAAAGGGGCGTTGTACTCTATAATGGGTCTAATGAGTGATGATTAGAGGGGAACAATGACCTCTTTTTTTCTGGATGATTTTCTGCTTGAGCTGGTAAATGTGGAGTAACAGTTATAATGGATAAATCTTTATATATTACTGAAGCAAATAATCAGTTACAAGATAGTAGATTTTATACTTGTATGCGCCATAATCCCACATTTGATTTCAAAAAGGAAATGGATGTATTTTTGGAGTCTGCTGTTAGTGAGAGAATTATTGATAAATGCACTGTTTCATCTTAAGGTTAAAAATCCATCTTCTCAATATGTTTACGTCCTTCCTAAAATTCACAAGGACATGCAGAAGTCCCCAGGTAGACCTATAGTTTCTGGTAAGGGCTCCCTCACCGAACCTCTGTCTGCTTATCTTACTATTTATTTAAAGCCATTGTTATCGGGGGTGAGAGCCAGGATAAAGGACACTACCGAATTTCTGAATATCATTTCTGATGCCCAGTTAGAGTCACATTGGTTACTATGTACATTGGATGTTACGTCCTTGTATACTAGTATTTCCCATTGGGCTGGCTTAGGTGCTTTAGAATATTGGTTAGATAGGATGTCCCTATATAGTCCTGGTTTCAACATGTTTTTGTTATGCTTGGCTGAGCATGTGTTATCTAAAAATGTATTTTTCTTCAATGCCAAATGTTTTTTGCAGTTGAGAGGTACAACTATGGGTGCATCTTTTGCACCCATTTATGCTGACCTCTTTATGGGGTATTTAGAACAGATAATTATATATGATATACATCATAATATTTTTCTTTGGAGAAATTGACATCTGGTGTAGATTTTTGGATGACTGCAGGATGGTGTGGAAATCGGACACTGTATATTTACAGGAATTCATCCAATATTTGAATGAAAATAAGTGGGGTATTAGATTTACAATAAATTACGATGTTTCATCTATTTCTTTTTTAGATGTTACTGTATCTAATTTATCTGATGGGATTTTGTCCAGTGCATTATATAGAAAAGCCCACCATTCAAATACGTTACTTCACACCTCCAGCTGTCATCCTAAAGGTATCACGGCCAATATACCCAAGTCACAGTTTATGAGAATACATAGAATCTGCTCAAATATTGAAGATTATATACATTTTGACAAAGATTTAATAAATCAGTTTGTTGAACGTGGTTACCCATTGGCTAAAGTTAGGCAGACCAGTAGGGAGGTACAATCACTTCCAAGAAGTGAGCTTCTTAAATGTAGACGTGATGGCATTTGCTCAGATAACAAAATCAGATTTACTACTACCTATGGCAGAAATACTCATAGATTTTTAGATTTGATACAACAACATTGGGACATTGTTTTGACAGATGATAGATTATGTGAGTTATTAGGTCAAAGATGTCAATTTTCTTTTCGGAAAGGAAAAACTTTAAGTAGTTATTTTAGCCATTACAAACATTTTTTGCTTTCAACAAATTCTGTGCAAACTGCTATAGATGGTACACAAGTGGTTGGTTGTTACGCTTGTGGCCATTGTTCTTTCTGTAAATGTATTTGTCCAACAAAAGAATTTGCAAGTAGAATGACATCTAAGGTTTTTTTCTATTAGAATGTTTGGTAATTGTAACAGTGATTGGGCTGTTTATTTGGCAGTCTGCTCTTACACAGCTTTTTATTTGGTCAGACTTCCAGACCATTAAAGTTACAGATTTCAGAACATTTAAGTAGTATTAGAAATAAATATTCAGCTAATGCTTTATATAAACATATCATCATGCATAAGACAGCTATCTTTAAATTTATTGTTATTGATAGAGTATTAGGACACAGATTAATGAAAAGTGGTTGGCATAATGTATTAAACAGAAAATAAAAATCTTGGATTGTGAAATTGGGGGGACTGTTTTCTCCTGGTCTTAATGAACATTTGTAATAATTGTTTAATGGGGTGTAATTATTCCATTATGTTTGGATATATAAGGTGGGGTATGTACTGGTGGTGTTTTACATTGAAAAAGGCCAGTATGCCTAAACCGGTCTGTTTTTGTACATTAAAAGATGTTTGCTCCAGTTGAGTGCTGGCTATTTGCCTTTTTATAGTTCAGCTTAAAGTCACTTTAGAGAGCAAGACTTAGGAAGTAATTTCTTCCCCAATGTCAGGGCTAACAGCTTATACATAGATTTATCTGCTGAGAAGGGTCACCTTCTCTGTATAGGCAACATATCAAAATACAACTGTACAGGGTATGTTCAGAGCATATCTTTAACATGGACAATGTACCACTGTTAATCCACATATGCATACACACACACACACACACACACACACACACACACACACACACACACACACACACACACACACACACACACACACCTGACATACATCGCTTCTATTTTGTTTGACATTTGAAGTGTGAGTACAGTTGTCAAAATGATAAAAATACACCCTACCAGCTAAATCCAGATATGTAAGTAGCACGGAAAATAACTTTCCAGCTTCAGTAAAGTATGCAGCATATTTTCCTACAGAAATGCAAACAAAATGCAGATGCATTCTCAAATTGTGCGGAATCATAACTTTTGCATATTACACAGTCACATACATTCTTGCAGCATGAATGTCTCCAAATGACCTAATTACAGCCTGGCACATCACCATCTTCATATGCAGCATATGCAAGAAACATGCAGCAAGTGGGTGCCATGTTGCCTATGCATGAGAACTGTACAGGACTGTATGGTATGCAAATGAGTACAGGAGGCCTGCATGACCTGCTACTTCTAATTTTCAAACATGTAGCTATGTGTTCATGCCTGCCATTTTGCTTAACCTGTGATTGTCCTTCCATTTATGAGGACATGTGAGCACGTACATCTGTTTCTGCTGTTACTAAATGGAGAGGGCCGACTTACTGCAGATAACATGTGAAAACATTCCAGTATTTCTTTCACATGTACTTCAGATGGTGGCTGTTAGCTGCTTTTGATGGATCACTTAAAAACAAGTCTGTATAACCTAGGTCAACTCTTAACAAGGGATACATTCATCTCATTGTCTGCAGAGCAGTGAAGGCACCATTTATTTACACTTTCATTAACCAGGTAAGTCCCATTAAGCTAATGGCCTCTTTTTTATTTATTGTAGCTTTTATTAATAATTAACAAAGGAGAAGGCAATCACCGAATAAAAAGAACAATGTGAATCCGTAGACTCAAACAACAAATCAATGATATATAATTGATCGAGCAAGGCTTACAGTACATATCAAGAATCATTCCATGTACTGAAAAAAAATCCACCATATGGGTATTCTGTCCTAGCTAAACTGTGTGCTTTCCTATCAGAAAAGTCCAAGAATTCTACCAGAAGCAAGGATATAGAAAGGCATTTTGCATACTTTTTAACCAAAGTAAATGTTCAACCCAGTTTAGATTTTGTGGAACCTTCAATTTGGAGGTACTATATATTCCAGCTACAGTGCCTATCTGTAAAAGTCATAGACTAGAGCTTTGGAGAACGCCCTCTAAGTGGAAACTAACTTTAAAAAACTTGATTTGTCAGGACATTGATTGTTTCAACCAGATTGACAAAAATAAGATAATTCCAGCTACAACTGATTAACTGTTTTACAGTATCAGAATTTGTACATAATGATACCATCCAATGCATAACAACCAATAAATGCCAATGGTCTGTTTTCAGGGGAGACCCAGGGTGGTACTCATACTGACTAGGTGAAATTTAGCCAGGGCACCAGGGAGAATGCTGCAGATATGGAGAAGCTAGCAGGAGAAAACGTAATGAAGGAAGGTGAAGAAGAAGAAATAATTGTTACAGAGTGGAAACTGGTGGAGTGAAGACACAAGTGATGGTAAATTTGATGAACCGGGTAGAACCAAAGAAAGGAGAGGGAGCATGATATAGGGACATCATGGAAAGAGTATTGCAGGAGGAAGAAACTGAGTGGTTGGAAACTGAAGAAACAGTTGAAGGTAAAACACTGGATGTATTCTTGGCTGGTGGAGTATCCAGGTTTAAGAGTTTACCTCTGCAATAGCTTTTTTTTTGTTTCAAGAAAGATAACATTAGGAATATATGAAAGAAGGAAATAAGAGGGAACAAAGAGTTGCAGTTTTTCAGTTGCCAGAGAAAAGATCACCAGCGGTAAAAATAAAAAGTAAATATGATGGCAATGTGAACAAGTATGACATTATGGATAATAATATTTTGCCACTAGGGTTTGACATGGGAGCTGAAAATATTTGTGAAATGACAGCTAAAGATTTAACTTGCTTGAAAGATTTATGACTGACACTGAAAAAAAGAAATACAGTAACACAGTGAAAAGACTATTTCAGAGCATGGGACTATAATTAAAAAAGAAAATAAATGTGCACTTTAGGACTTCTAACTGTTTTTGCTTTGACAATCTAGTAAAGTACCTGATGTTAAAAATATGGGATGGAAGAATTGTATGGCCTGGGATTAGGGGTAACAATAGCTGTTAAGGATGGGAAAATTCAACACATTTCAAATACAATAATTGTGAATGGTGAACATAGCTCTCCACCTCTTAGCAGAAAAAATCTGGGCAAAGCCAAAAATAATGGGAAGGTCAAAGCCCCACAAATAGTGACACATTTTAAATATTGCTGCTACAAACTTAGAAAGTTGCTAGAATAAAAGGTCTTGTGTAAACCATGCATTTTCTGAAGGATGGGATGTCTGAAAGTCAAATGACTGGCATTCTTTAGTAAATTCCAACCACTCCAAAAACTCTCCGACTCCAAACACTCACCAAAATCAAAATAAAGAAAAATTCTTTAGTGAATTCATTCCTCATAGATTTGTCACAAAAATACAGAAAATCACAAATGTTATGAGGAATAGACCAAAACTATGAGGCAAACATATGGACATTCTGCAAAAATATCTGTACAGTTAAGGTATGGTAAGACAGGATGTTTTAGGTACTGGGGCCAACCTATAGCATGTTACTTCAGTGGGAATGATAATTAATTAATACAAGTCTGTCACAAACAAAGGTGTGGCCAATGTGGTGAGAGGGGACATACAGGAACAAATATATGCCTGTTTGTATAAAATATAAATAATTTGGATATTTCTGGTTTGACTGTCCCATATTAGAAAAGGAAAGACTAGATGAAGAGGAAAGCTCAGAAGAAAGACAAACAGAAGAAAATATTTCTAAAGATGATCCTGATGAGGGGGCATTGAGAAGGAGCTACTAAACAAAAGGTAAAGCAATGAAGAGGTAGTTAGAGAAAAAATAGTTTAAAATACAGGAAGAAAGCAAATTTGCAATTTTAGAAAGTAAGGAGGAAGACATGGACAAGAGAAGAATGATATATTGAAAAACAGTTTGTGGGGGACTTAGAAGACGGAAAAGAAAATATCTGGAAGTAAAATATAAAAAGAGAAAATGAAGATAAAGAAATGTTGGCATTAAATGTCAAAATAGGATTAGAAATGCTACAAGAGGTTCGATGGTGGCAGAATCATATAAAGATAATTTGGATGCCCATTGCTCACCAGAAATCAGCTGTAACAAAGAAGAAGGAGGACAAAAAACAAAGAAAGAAAAGGAATGCGAGCCTTTGCGGAGCATGAAAATTTGTTGGTATGGAGGATATTATGTTAAAGGAATTCTTATCAAAAAATTAATTCTAGATTTAACAATAGTAGTGCCAGGAAGAATAGTGTTATGTGATGTGACAGTGAATGACAGAGATAAAACAGTTGTTTCAAGAAATTAAAACAAATATGCTCATAAACATACTGATGGTAGGAAATTTTAACTGTGAAATAAGGAAAGAAATGGAAAAGTAATGCAGGATATTATAACATTAAAGAAATTAATAATGTACTGATTTAAAAGTAGGAAAGAAAAGAAAATGTAAATATAAGGAGGTAATGTTTACAACTGAAAGTGATTATATAGTTTACTCTAAAGGCATAACAAAATAATAGAGGTTGTGCAGATGGTAGTGTGTTCAGAACATAGATCAGTATAGACTTGAATAGGGAAAGACAATAAAGGAGGGAAAGATATAAAGAGATTTAGCTGCAGAGTTTAAAAATTAGGTAGAAATTATAAGAAAAAAGAAATGTTATTGAAAGTTCATATAACAGTTAGACCATTTAATAGAAAGGGGACACAGTGGTGGATAATGTATAAGCAAAAGTATAACAATATATTTAGAAGTGCAAAGAAGAATAAAAGAAAAGATAAAAAACAAAGGCATTTTACAAAATGATGCAAAAAGATATAGAACAAAGAAATATCAATATAAGGGAACTAGATAAAGGATATATGAAAAGAACATAGAAATAATTAAGATAATATTATGCAAACAATAATGTCTTTCTGAAAGGAAAGGAGGAGTTTTCCCCTTATTTAGGAAAATAAAACAGAGAAGGAAGGATGGATACTACCTTAAACAACAAAGGAGACATAAAATAAAACAAAAACAAGACAATATTATGGAGGTGGTAAATTATTTTCTAGAGATAATGTAGGAAAAGAGGAAATGGATGGGCAAGAAAAATGGAAAGTGAAAAAAAATCTGAAAAAGTAAAGATTCTTTTTTATTTTAGAAAATTTTACAACAGAGGAACTAGAGGAGGTTATAAATCAAGGTAAGAATGAATCAGTAGCAGAACTGGATGGCATAAACTATAGGTAGTATAAGGAAATTAATAAAAGTTAGAGAAGATTTTTTTAATATTCGAAGGATGATGGAAATATTGGAAGAATACATATGTGGTAGAGTGATGAAATTTATATGGACAAAGATAAAAGAAAACATAAAAACAGGCAGGCATATAAAACTAGAGAATACTGACTTCAAAATATTTATGAAAATACTTCAAAAAAGATGGAGAATGTATTGAATAGGGAAATGGTCAATGGTATAAATGGAAGAGCGGTGAAAGAAATGTTAATTATAGTGAAAGCAGTAGTAGAGATTATACTGAAAGAAAATGAATAGTAATATGAGTTATAGCAGGTAATGTAGCTAAAGCCTTTGATAAAATGAGCCATAAAGCAATGTGGCTGATATCAGAGCCATATGGTATAGGAAAAAATATGAATGTAATAAAGAAATGTTTCAAAAATTCTTCAGTACAAGTTATGTAAAATAGATGGGTGAGAAAAATTGATATTATGGGAGGAGGAAAACAGGAATGCCTCATTATTATGTGCTTATTTATACTAGTAATACACGTGATAGTAGAGACATGTATGTATGAAATGAGGGAGGAAAGATGAGAAAGAGAAGAAAGTGTTATATTACCAGTATGTATGACACATGCAGGTGATTTAGTTCTATTAATTAAAAAAAAGAAAAAAAACAGGGACGTGTAAGTAAGGTTGTAATAAGGATCAAAACACTGGTCTGCATTTAAATAAATAAGTAAGGAATTTGGTGAGATAAAAACATAAATGGAATGTATTTTACATCAAAGGAAATAAGGATTTTGGGAGTGACATTTGATGAGAATGAAGTGTAATAAGTCAATGGACAGAGATACTGTAACAAACAACAAAAAGTTAGTGTTGTGCTATAGGAAAAGTATAAAAATATATGAGGAGAAAAATATACAGGAAAATAAAATGAAAAATAGACTGATGGAAGAAAAAGCATATGAGAATAAAATGAAATTACATAATTTAAAAGTGGATATTCAACCAAACCAGGATAATTATGTTAATATCAATCATCATAATAATTTTTTTCAACAGCACCAGCCAATCTACAGTCGAACAGGTCATACCCCAAGAGGGAGAGGCAGAGTGGGTACACTCCGAGGAAGATCAACATCACACTCTTTAATGGTGAATCAAATCCAGGGGAAGCAGTTCACACTGAACCGACAGACCAATCTGCAAAGCCTGAGAAGCAGAGGTTTAGCACAAGGGAGACCATGGAGAAACATCAGGAGACCGCAATAGTATTAAATGAAGATTTTTACTAAATAATGACTTTTCTCTTTCCCCAGTTTGTAATTTTTCAGTTTTTAATCTCATGGATAGGATTTTTAATGACAACAGTCTTTGAGTGCTTAAGAAAGGTTTTTCATTCATCCCTGCACAGCGGACACACCTTCCAAACCTTCTAACGGATCTCAAACTTTTTATGAGAAAACTAAATGTAAATCTTTTGTTAGATGATCCTACACATGAACCTCAATATTCATCTAATGATGCCGTTCTTAAAAGAAAAAGCTTATTTAACCCACCACTGTATGCCACATTACAGACTTTTTACATGTCTGCGAGAAGGACATTAGAAATCTGCTTAACAGTAAACCAGATACTAAGTGGTTTAATATGACACTACAGGAACTGGAGGCCTTAAGAGTTTTAAAAAATGATAAATCTTTATGAATCATGTGAGCAGATAAAGCAACAGGAGCAGTTCTTATGGAACATTCTGGCTATGTGGATATCTTAGAGACTGATTTACAGAATACCACGTATTATATGCAAGTAGAGTTAAAAGAAGTGACATGCAACTTTGCTTCCACTCACAAACTTCTTAGGAACCTGGAAATATCAGAAGCCATTTCTATGGAAGAAGCCCAATACATTTCTGTGTCATAGCCTCAGCTTGGAAAGTTTTTGGTATTCCAAAGATACATAAAAATTCCATTAACCTACTTTTTAGACAAACTGTGTCTAATAAATAAACAAAAACAGATAAGATTGCTGAATTCATTGACTGAATTTTGCAAATCCTGTTTTATTTGTGTGACTCATGGGATTTTCTTAATGAACCTGTTTTGCATCAGCCTACCCCTTTGGATAAAATGCTGGTCACACTTGACATCAAGGCCTTCTATACAAACATCCCACACTAAGAGGGAATTGACTACCTTCGTACTTTCCTTTCACAAGTTTCACACTTTTCTATGCACTTTTCTGAAGAGATAAGTAACACCATTCGTTCACTGATATCCTTGGTGCTTAATGGCAATCTTTTTAATTTCAATGGCATCATTTACCAACAGGTCAGAAGAGTTGCAATGGGATCTAAGATGGCACAGGCCTTCGTGAACCTAGTGCTTACTGCATGGGAAACCAGCACTCTCACACATTTACCAGGTTTCAGATTTGCCAGGCTTTATAAGTTTATATTGACAATATATGTTTTGTGTGGCAGGGATCAGAACAGTGCTTGCAACAGTTCATTTCCCCACTTTCAGAAAGCGTCCCATTCTTGTCATTGAAACTGTCAGGCTGTGGTAAGGAAGTTAATTTCTTGGACACTAAAATTACCCTTAATGCTGATAAGCTGACTTGGGGATCCACTATTTATAGAAAGAAGACAATTAGGACATTTAGGAAATTTTGGAACTCTGTGAACCAAATACTGCACCCTGGAAACCCTTCTTCCCCTAATCCCTACCCAAATAGGACATCTGAAGAAAAGGCCACTATCTTTAACACCTTCTTTATTGATACTGTATCAAAAATGATTGACACAAACCCTCCCCCAGCTAATGTTTCAAACCTCTCTGCCCATCTCCTAGTTCCAACTCCTCTAAACCCCTTTCTCTTCAACCTATATGTACTACTTATATCAAACAACTAGTCTCCAAATTAAAACTTTGCTCTACTTCTGATAATATTCCTTCCTACTTTCTCCAGCTAGCGGCAGATAATCTTGCCATTCCTGTATCCATCTTGATCAATCGCTCTATTTCTGAGTCTAAAGTTCCATCTGTCTGGAAAGAATTTTTCACTTTACCTATCCATAAAGGAGGTAACACCTAATAAATCTCTAATTTTAGACCTATAGCCATTCTGTCACCCCTCTCTAAACTGCTTGAGAAATGCATTTACAAGCAAACTCTGCAATACTAGTACAGGAAAACCTACTTACTCCTACTCAGCATGGTTTCCACCCAAAACACAGTATACACACTGCATTCATCTCCTTTACAAACACTATTTCCCAGGCTCATGATAACAAACTTGTCTCCTGATTATTTCTAGACCTTTCTAAAGCCTTTAATACTGTCTCACACACATACTACTTCTGGCTAAACTGACTAATCTAAACTTCTCTCCTGCTACTGTCACTTGGTTTTCTAGCTATCTCTCCAATCAACTACAGTCAGTACTCTTAGTCTCTGCACTTTCCCCTTCCTCCCTGTAAAATTGGGCATTCCCCAAGGATCTGTTTTGGGTCCATTACTATTTAATATTTTCACCAATCTACTCTATACTTATTGCTCTCAGTCATCTCTTGTATAATATGCAGATGATTCTGCTGTAATCACTATATGTGACTATACCTCTAGTCTCATCTCTACTACTCAGGCTGTCTTTACATCAGTGGAAACTTGACTCACCAACAATCAACTAATCCTGAATCCTAAAAAAAAAAAAAACTTTTACACTTTCTTCCAAAAACTGTTAACCATCTCAAATCTTCTTTCACTATTTTGTCTGTCAATAGCACTCCAATAGTAGCTGAATCTAGCACCAAACTCTTAGGCTTCACGATAGATGATCAACTTAAATTTGACTTGCACAACAACAACAACTGTGTCAGGAAGACCCATCAGAAACAAGGCCTTCTATAGAGAAGCAGAAAGTTTCTCAGTCCCAATGCTAAAATAACCCTCTCTCATACTTACCTCCTACCCAGTCTATTATACAGTTCTCAAATACTCACTAACCTTAATGCCACACTCCTAGCAAAACTTAACTCAAGCTATAACAAGGTAGCCAGATTCTCTGCCCAACATACTTATAAAACCCATCACTGTGTCTCACTTAAACACTTAAACTGGCTGGAACTACCTAACCTGCTTCTTCTCTCTCAGGTTCAGATTATATACTCTATACTGTACCAACCTCTCTATTGTCCTAACATATCCTCCTTTATATCCCACTATTCTCCAACTATAAAGCTACCATCCTACCATCAATTGGAACAAGCTTCCACTACAGATTCAGCTACTAAATCAACCAAAACAATTCAAAGCAGCTGCTAATAAACATCTAAAACTATCTTGTCCTGCCTCTGTACTCACCCACCATAAACTGCCCCCCACCCTTAAATTGCTCACTAACTGACCAATAAACTTAACTCTTATCTTCTACACTCTTACAGTTTTTATCACTTCTCCCCATGGATTTGTCTATCTTCTCTTTCAAACCATAATTTCCTAAGCCCCGGCTTAACCTTTTCTTTTCCTAAATATCCCCACCAAACCATTACAAGAAATTAACTAATGTTCATATTATATTAGTACTTCAATGACTATACCGTATGAATATGTCTTATCCGCATGCCTGATTTTAATGATGACTTGTAAATATTTATATTCTTGATTTTAATGTTTGTTAATACTTGTCAAATAATTGACTCTGCCATCTTTTTTGAATACTTGATTCTGTAATTTTTTCTATTGTATTGTATTGTATTGTATAGTGTTTTGGAGCTTTTCTCCCTGAGCCTCTCCCGAAAAAGGGCTATTTCAGCTCAGTCAGACTTTTTGCCAGTCAACAAATGTAAAATAAATAAAATAAAAAAATTATAACAGCATGCTCCCCTATTTCATGAAGAAAAACATAGCAAGAGGCCAAATTATCAGACTTTTGCAGATTGTGAGTAAAGAAGATACTTTTGTCAATTAATGCAACTTCCTTAAAAAAATTCTCCTTGCAAGAAACTATCCTACATGTCTTTTGGATGCAGTTTTTGAAGTGGTCTTCAATGCACATTCAACTAAATTCCTTCCTAAAATCAGGTTTTGTCCCTAAAAATGGTCAGACTATTGGACAGAACCGAGCTCTTCCTGCATCACATCAAAGTTCTTCTATTTTGCACCAAACCCTTGTTTTGCCCAGCCAAGTTGCTATTCAGATTATTGGCCAGAACCAAGCTATTCATGTGTCCAGTCAGGGTTCTATTTTGGACCTACCCCTTTTCTTGCCCAACCAAGTTGCTATTCAGACTACTGGACAGAAGCGAGCTATACATGTGTCCAGTGAGAAGTTTATTTCAGTCCATACCCACTTTTTGCCCAACCAAGTTGCCATTCAGAACCAAACCCCAACAGTCCAAACAAGATACTGGTATTATTCATTCAGCACTGTTTCCTACTTCGTCTTTAAGCTACAACCTATCTCAGGATTCAATGTCTGATGTGGCATTAATTGACTGAACAGTGAGCTTCCCCTTCCAATTTGCAGGGACTTGAAACAGATCAGACAAATTATCTCTAATAACTGGTGTATTATTAATATCAACTGAGAAGTCTACTGTGCACTCAGAGGAACTCCCACAGTTACGCATAAAAGAACAAAATCTCTTTGTGTGTCATTTGAAGGCAAAGACACTCCATTTCTTCTAAACACTGATGTGAATTGGGATAAAACCCCAGGCATGTTTCTCTTTGGAAAATGTGTGGCATGTGACTTCATTAACACAGGAACATTTTTTTTTATTTTAAACACTGTCACAGAAAAATTACGTTCCAAAAGTATTTTGATTGCAAAACAAGCCATGTAGTTTATGCAGCTATTTGTTCATACTGCTCTTTTTTCTATGTGGGAAAACCTTCTAGGAAATTGTCATGCCGCATTAAGGAGCACTGTGTGGCCATTCATAATAGAGATTTTAAAAATGCTTTAGCTAAGTACAGACAATATTGCAGTCATTTTTATAAGTTTCAGTTTTTCGTTTTGGAGCACATTGATTTATCTTCTGGTGATGTGGACACTTTATTAGAGGTCAGAGAATTGATGTGGCAGTTTCAATTAAATGCAGAGTCCAGCTCAGGTCTAAATGAAAATTTGAATATAAAATGCTTGCTTAGGTGGTATAGATAGCTTCAGGGCTGAGTCTTTATCACTTGTCTGGAAATTACCAGTTTATTTCCTTGGCGTCACTTGTATTACTTGAATTACTTTGACTACTTTGTTGTTTACAGTCAGATATTTGCAAAACATGATAGTTTTGTGTTAGCACCTTCAAACTATTGGCTACTGCGTGTTTTCAGTAAACTCTTCTGCTTTTATATTCAGGACATACTGTTTGTGTTTCATTATTCTGAAGAAGTTTGGTTAACGGAATAAAGAACAAAAGCGTTCAGTGCTAAGTTTGGCTTGTTTCCTGTTTCATCTTGGTGATGACGTTTTAGTAGTGTTATAATGTAAAAGTGAGTCTGATGGGAAAAGAAAATAATGGTGTAATATGATTTTAGAAAAAAATGGTGTACCCATGGAAGGAATTAAAAGATGATAAAAACAGATACTAAAAGACGTAAGGAAAGGGTTTACATTTTTTTATGTAGCAGAGAAATTTTTGTGAAGAATTGTATTAGACAAGCTACTGTTGAAAGTGAATATGAAATATAAGGTAATGGAGGATTGAAAATGTGTTGAATATAGTGATGAAGAACAAAAAGTCATTGATGATTAAAGAAGAATAAAGAATTTTGGGAACATTTTAAACAGTAATATAGATGGGAAGGATTTAAATGTATGAGTATAAATATGATATTATGGATCTATATTATCAAGTTGAACAATATAAATGTCGACTTACCTTTAATCAACTTGTATTTGTCAAAGCTGCAGAACATCGAGCGGCCAAATCACCGATTTCTTTCTAAGGGAAAGAAATCGGTAGCCCAACCTTGCACACCACATTAAACAATGTGAATGTGGAGTGGTTCACCTTCCACACTCCCCTAACTAAGTAAATTAACTCCGAGATTGCACTACAGTCGGGAAAAGGGCAGATTTAAAAGAACGGCCAATCAATTTCTTTCCCTTAGAAAGAAATTGATTATTTGGCCATTCAGTGATGTGCAGCTTCGAAAAATGCGGGTTGACTAAAGGTGAGTTGACATTCTGCTTCTTCGCGTAAATGATATAGACCCGATATTATACGGGAAGGATGATAAAGTAAAGAAATGTTACATTAAAAATGGGATAAAGTACTGTTTATGACAATATGGGTGCCATGTTAAAAAGATTTGTTATATAACAAGAAAATGCAACATGATAGTGGTTTAGCTGAAATAAGATGGTTGTGGAATAAAAGGTGGGATAGAGGGAAAATATAAAAGAAAGAAGAATGAAAGGAAGGGAATTGTTTAGTTAAGGTCTTCTGTGTAATTTGTAGTTAATTTTAAGTATGAATGTAAAAAAATGAAATAGTAAATAATTGTTTTATTTGTTTAATGGGGAAAATGAATGCAAATGTTAATAAAGCACCCCTTCTCATTTTGAGCTACTTAGTAGTGCCAGATGTATGATATCAGGGCTCAGGTTTACAAATGTGGATGATGATGGCATGATGGCAATGCTATGTTTGTTGAGGTAGGAAGTGAATATTTGTATGACAAAAGCCAGTAATATAGAGAATAATAAAATGGAGGTGAAAGTGGTTGCATGCAGAGGTTTATCAACACCAATCATAGAAGTGATGATAAATACGGAGGAACCAAGTAATGGAGATAAAATGCAGTGGAGTGTTGTTGTTGAAATGATTTTTTGGCAATGAAGAAGTGAGTATCAAAGGTGAAATGAAAAATCGCAGCTAGTGAGAGATGGAGAAGAAGATTGAAAAGGGGATGGAGGAAGCATATTCTGCATATAGAGTAGATGGTTTTAATGGGGAGTTCTATGAGATGGGTTAGGACATGAAGGAAATATAAAGAACATTTTCCAGGAACAAATTAAAGTGAAGGAAATGTTTATGCTTAGGAGAACTTATGCATCCGTTGTACTGGTTAGCAGAAGAGAACAAGAAATGGATTGGGGATAAAAAAAAATACAGCAGTACCATGTGGAAGGAATTAGGAGTTCCTGTTTTTCAAACTAAATTGGTTGGGAAAACTTAAGCTAAAAGACTGACAGTTATTCTGTCTTGGATCACATTATTTTGCCTTTGAGATGGAATATAAAGAACATAAGGGATTAATTTGGGAAATGAGACTTTTTGCAAAGTGATGTTTTATATTTTTATGTTGGCAGAAAAAATATAAAACAATTATACTTAAAAAATTATAAATTAAAAAAGCCTTGAGTCCATTGAATACATATATATTATAAAACTTATATATGGAATATAAAGCAAAATTCTAATACACCTTAAAGCAACTCAAATAAGTTAAAATAAACTGATTTTTTTAAATATATGCCAGAAAATACATAAGATTAAAAAATGATTGCATGACAGAAGAGTGTAGACACAGGGGCATGGGATTTTTATAGCTTTGAAATTAGCAGAAAATAAAATACATGTCACAGATGTCAAATTGGTAAATGCTAAACAGTAAGTGGTAAAAAGAAAAAAAATATCAATTTAAAATATAGGGGCAACCCAAAGCATTTTTTTTTTGTGGGAAAAGACATTTAATACAAAAGTATAATAAAATATGTCATGGGAAATGTGGGGAATATGAGGAAACAAAACTGTAGCATAGCACACACCCCGATGGTACCAATAATCACAGATGAAATATCAGAACCTGACAAAGCCCAAGTGAGGATGAAAGTGCTCATCCATTTATGTGATAGATTTTTGGTGATAACACAAGTTTAGTTTCATTTAAGGTTATCAAATATCACTGGGGTGTGTAAGTGCTGTGATACAGTTTTGATTTTGAGCAGGTGTATTGTTTAATTGTGAAGTTTAATGTAGAGAATATGGTCATTCAAACAAGGAATTGTAAGCCTACTTGTAGGAAATGTGGTAGCCATGATTACTTTTGGTTTGCTTGCTGATGCTAATAGAAGATAATAGGCATAATGTACATGCTGAAGCATAGCAAACACTTTGAAAAGAACAGAGACTTAAAGCAAGAGTAAGTGAAATACAAGATTCAGAGCAAGCAAGTGATGGCAGAGTGGAGGAAATAGGGGAAACAGAAGATATTTAAAAATAAACTTACAAGAAGAAGAACATCGTAAGTGAGAAAAAGGTAATGGATAAAGAAGAAGGGAAAGAGGCTTTGCTAGAAAATAGATATGATGTACTTGAAACACAAGATGAAGAGTAATGATAGAAAAGTTTTGAATCTAAATGAAAGGTGGTAAGATCGATAAGAAGGACAGAAAGAAGAAGAAAAGGGAAACAAAAGATGGACTAAAAAGGATGCCAAAAAGGTAAAGGTTAATTTTAATGTGTTTTGTCTAAATCTAAACAGCATTAAATAGGTTTATATGTGTGTACTAGGCTAATGGCCCTGGAGCCTTTACAAGCCTAGCCCACAGGATTACCCTGGCATCATGCCACCCAACTTTAGTTTCCAGTGCCTCTGTCGAGTAAAGCCACTGGAGTGATCCTCGGGGTGAATTTTCTATTTCCAATCCACTCATCAAGATTTCTCTTGAAGAGGGCCAGTGAGGTGCTCTATTTGATATGTATGGGAAGTCTATTTCATAGCATGGGCAGCCTCTAGGTTATGAACCTGTCCCTCCAGCACATTCTGTTGATTGTAGTAATGAGGTTGAGGTCTCTGGAGCATGTGGTGAGGAGGGACTGGGATTTCTGTTGATTGTAGTAATGAGGTTGAGGTCTCTGGAGCGTGTGGTGCGGAGGGATTGGGATTTCTTTATAAGTAGCATTTCTAACAGAGCTTGGTCAGACATGGCTTTGCAAGTCAAGCAGAGATCACCTCTAAGTAGGTGATAAGAGACAGAAAATAGTTGGAGTTTTTTGAGTCTGTCCATATAGGACAAGTGTTTAAGGCCTATGATCTTCTTTGTGAGATATTTTTGCAGCCTCTCCAGTTGTTGCAGGTGTCTAGTGAGGTACATGCCAAATGGGGAATTGTACTCGATGACTGGCCTAATGAGGGAAGAGTAGAGGGAGACAATGACTTCTTTCTTCCTGGATGCAAAATCCTTAGTAATGAGATGTGCCACATAGAAGGACTTTTTGACCACAGTGGCAGTGTGGTGGTCAAAAGAGAGGTTGCTGTCAACCTGTGTTCCCACATCTCTTATAATCAATGTGGTAATTCATGGGAACTGGGTTTTTCCCAAAGGGGATAATGACACATTTTTTTGGCATTGAGCTTAAAGCCATGGTTCTGACACCAGTCATTGGTCTCAGTGAGGCCTTTCTTTAGGATGTCAACATCACTTGGGGAGTTAATAATGGCTCCCTACTTGCAATCATCTATGAACTTTGTCAGCCAGCATCCCTTCGTGTTGACCAGGACTTCTGAGAAATAGATACCAAACAGGAGTGTACCCAGGACCAATCCCTGTGGGACTCCACTCATGACTGGTCGGCAGTCTGACTTGGAGTCAGCTACTTTCACACTGTGGGTTCTATCTGTGAGCCAATTTGAAACCCACCTAGTGATATAGGGGTTGATGCCTAGCTTAGTGAGTGTTTCTATGATTCGTGAGTGAGGAATGGTATTAAGGGCCTTGGCAAGATCAAGGTAGGCTGTATGAGCCACCTTGCCTTCATCCACAGCTCTGGTGACTGACCCAAAGAAGTTGACCAAGTTGAGCAGGCATGATCTACCCTTCACAAAACCAAACAGTGTGGGATCCAGAGTTTGGAGATTCCCTATAGCCTTGTTTATTAGTTCCATAATGATGTGTTCCATAGCTTTACATATCAGACTTGTCAGGCTAATAGGGTGATAGTTCCCAAGGTCTGTAGTTGCTCCTCCTTTGTGAAGAGAAGTTATATGAGAAATATGAGAAGAATGGCTGCATTTGAGTAGTGCAAAAATAAGCCCAGTGGTGCCTGCTTATTGGATACAAGATGTGTGGATTTAAAAAGTAAAGGCTTTGAAACAACTTTGGGGAATGAAATTTACAATGGACAATAAGGAAGACTGTATTTTCTGTCATTTTGGTATAGTTAAAATGATAAAATGATAAAATGAAAGTAACAGATATGATAAGTAGTAATAGCAGACAGGGTATTAGTATATGATATAAGATTAGGTATAATGCCTTTGAGATTAATTGTTATATATGCTTATACCAATGAGGAGAACAGTGTTTTTTTAACATATCTATCATTTGATAGGTGATTTTAATGGTAATGTAAGAAAAGTAAAGGTTACAGAAGATGCCAAAATAATGAACGAATTAGTGAATAATGGCAGGATAAGAAAAGGGAATGAAATACATTTTACATGTAGGACAGGGAATAACTGAAAGAAGTGGAAGGAGGATGTAAAGAGCCAGGATGTCTGGTCATAAGAAAATATAGGTAATCATAGGAGAAAGTGAAGAGATGAAGAGGATAAGGAACAAAGAGATATAAAGAGGAAATAATAAGGGAATAAATAATATCGAATGTATGGAAATAGAAAGAAGGGAATTGTGGCATGACCATTTAGCAATAAAACTATTTTATAGTACAGTATCTTATTTGTGGATCATATATAAATACAAATATTAAATGTATATATTAAAAATAAAATGAGAGGAAAAATGGAAAAGAAAACGATGACATACAAAAGGAAAGGTTTGAAGAGTTGTTAGAATTAAGATGTAGGTTTTGAAGAAATGAGAAGGTTGTTTGAATGCAATAAGGAGATGGTAAAAACATTATTGTTTAAACATATTTTTTATCTAAAAGGGGAGACATCACCATTTTGAGGGAAGGTTCTGAAATACAATGAGCAGAAACAATGGATGTAATGAGGGATGAGGAAGGAGGATTATGATACAAGTAAGAATAACATATGGGTACTGTGAAGAGATATACAGGAAATATGTATAACAAAGAGAATACAAAAATGAGAGCATTAGAAAATGGTAGAAGAATCAGAAGAATATATGGTAAGAGATGAAATAGAAGATGTAATGAATGAAGGAAAAGAGGAGCCTGTTCCTGGAACAGATTGGTTGGGATATGGGTTTTAAGCCATGGATGATTCTGAAATCAACAGCTTTTTGATAGCTGTTAATGAATGGATGAAAGGAAGAATACAGTGAGTGGAAATCTGCAGTGGTATAATAATATTTATATGGAACATGGAAAATAGAGAGTAAATAAGAAATCGGAGACCTATAAGACTAGGAAACACAGACTGTAATTTATATGAAAATTATTCAGAAAGAGTTACCAATTTTTATGAAATATTACATGAAGAAATGTGTAGAATGGCAGAAAGAAATGTAAATGGAATGCTTATAACTGTGGGAAAAAGGTGATGAATTGTATAATAAATGAAAACGTAGGAAAATGATAGCTTGTGATGTTGACAAAGTATTCAGTAGTGTTAAGCACAAAGAAATGCGGAATATTTTAAATGAATTTATGATTGGTAAAAATGTCATAAGAATGATTAGGTCAATTTATGAAAATTCTTTGATGTTAGTAATGGCAAATGGGTAGGTAGGGAAAAGATAAAAACAGAAAAGGGGGTAAAACAAGGGTGCCTGTAGAGTTTGTGGTTGTTTGTCAAAGTGATGATGGGAGTTATACAAACTTGTGAAAGAGAGTTGGGAAAGGCAGGATGGGAATTTAGAAATGATGCAAGGTTGCCATTAATGTTATCCTATGTAGATGATTATTTAGTACTAATAGCAAAGAAAAAGGTTTGTTATTAAGGAAATGATAGCCAGGAGAGAAATGTTTTTGGGGAAAGTAGGACTGACATTGAATAGGGAAAACAATAAATGATTTGGGGGTATAGCAAAAACTAGGGTGTTTACAAGAAATTAAATTTGTGAGTTGAGGTAAAGTTTTATATATATCAAGCTGTGGAACAACAATGACATGGAATGTTAGAAAAATATGAAATTTAATGTGGTGAAACTTTTTTGAGTTTTTTTTTTAAATGTGTATATGTTGATTACATGTTAAGCAGACTATTACATTCAGTTGGAGTTTTAATATTTCCAATTTACAGACTTTTGGCTCATAATTTTGTCTGTTTTTTTCAAATGTTTTGGTTTTATGGCAAATCACGGAGGGCTGAAATAACTAAATAATGACATACATTTGGGTTTCAGATTCCATATTCTTCAGAAAATGCATGCTAATACAAAATTTGTTATTCTAGCAACTTTCTATGTTTATAGGAGTAATATTTAAATTTTGTCCCGTTTTTTGGGTCTTTGCCCACTCCCCCATCATTTTAGACATTGTCTAATGTTCTTGCTCTAAGAGGTTGAGAGGTATGTCAACTTATATGGAGAAATAACTACCATACTTTTTTTTATTATTTTATTTGGAGATCTAGATTAAATCCTGACAAAAGAGAAACTGTATATAATGAGACTGAATGTGGTGGACTGAATGTAGTTGTTGCCATTGTATTCTTGGTTTCTGCCTGAGTATGAAAAAATAAGAGTATGAAAACTTACTCAGAGTGATACAAAGATGGGAAGGAATAGTTGGGATAACAAAATAAAGAAATAATATTTCTGTGTTTAACTATGGGAGAAAGTACGGCATGAAGTGAAAAATAGGATGTTTGTATTTGGTGTTATTCTGTTGATTAGCTACACTCTATAAGTTCTATATGGGAGACATAAACCAGGACTACCATCAGATGCAGAGACCTGCAAAATAGACAGCATTTCCTCTGTTGGTCTCTAGGTCTCTGTACCTAGTATAGAGAAATATATACATATTTTGCTTTCTATGAATAATCAAAAGACACACATTCTTACTGATTCTTGGTGAGAGTAACATGTCAACCAAGACTCATAAAATATGCACATGGGTACCTACTACATATGAAAAAAAGAAGTCATCTAGACACTTACTTTAACATTTGTTGCAGTTTCTTCACTTGCCACATACATCACTCTATGAAACTTTCTTGTGCACTAATCAGTGATATAGCTAAGACATGCACCAAATAAGTGAATCATGCACATGCGTAGATGCTGTGCAGACATGTTGTTTATGATCCAACACATGTCAAACTGTCTCAATGTTCATGGCATATTAGGGCTTCATGCTCATAAACCTTTGTGACTGTGGGCCAAGTGATGCCTTTATTGCTACTGAGATGCCTTTATTGCTATGGCACTCAGAACTTCAAGGAGGTGGGCCATGTTATAGAATAATCCATAGTTTTTGATTTCTCTTCTGGTATGCTAGGAAGCCATATATCATCTTGCATATGTAGAAGCATTATATAAATGAACTTGTTGAGTGTTGTTGAGTGTACCAGATGCAGTTTCCCCAGCTGGTCTCTGTTGCTAGTATAGCATAATACATATACATATCTTACTTTCTATGAATAAACAAAAGCCACACATTTCTAATGATTCTGTGTGGGGGTAACATGTCAACCAAGACTCATACAATGTCCCATACGACTCTAAAGCAATCAATAATCCGTTAGTTAAATTATGATAACCAATTGCCGATGGTGCCATTTACATTAGTGCCAGATGGCAGCATGCACATGCCAACTGTGAGTAGCGGTACTAAGGACTAGAGTATGCTGTTGTGTGATAGCTGCCATGACAGAGATCAGTCGTGCTACAATTATATTTGTGTTCTGTTGTGCTCTCTTCTACTTAAGGGCATAAAGCTTGACAACTTTCTCTTTCAATAACTATGAAATACAAGTATGTTCACCTTACAGACATTTTAATACTATCAGGATGACATTTTATTACCCTAGTTCATTTGCATGCTATTATTCAGTCACTCACATATACCTTCTGTGGCACATTTGGGCTCATTGCGCTGGAGTGCAACATGGGTCTGTGAATTGCTGCTAGGTATCACAAGTCTGTGTACTGCCAGTTCCAGTACAAATGTACAATATTCACTTGAAGAAATTGTCTCTGAATCTCAGCTCATGCATTTTCAAAAGAATTAGCATTTTGTTGAAAGGAAATATGCTGTCTACTGGAGAAAAAACAAACCCGCACGATGAATATATAATATCAACAAGTTTTTTAATAAAAGGAAAAGAATTATGACCAAAAGTAAAAGTAGTAATTCCCAGAATGTTCGTTGAAACAAACAACTCAGGAGCTTAATAAAATCCACCAAAGCCAAGTTTGAGGCTAAAATATCTACTCAAACCAAAGAAAATCATAAGGCATTTTTAGTTATGTTCATAATCTCAAAAGCACAATATGGCAATGTGCTGAGCTGGTTGTGAATAATGTTACCTACACTGAGACTGAAGATATAGAGAACCTACCAGCTGATAAATTTAGATCTAACTTTACCCCTCTCTCCCCTTCATCTGTCCCTCAAAATACACCTGAAACTGGATCACCTCCAGCTATTGCACAAGGCCAAGTCCTAAAAGTACTATCTAATGCTAAAAATACTACATTAATAGATCCTAACAATTTCCCTGGATGCTTCTTAAATAGCATGAAGCACAATATTAGCCACACCCCTTACAATACTGTTCAGTCTCTGCCTCCTTATAGGTTTTGTACCAAGCAAATGGAGAACAGCTACAGTAATTCCCCTGCATAACAGAGGACCTTCCAAGGCTGACACAATTACAGACATATAAGTCTGACAAGCATCATATGCAATAAGAATGACTTAACATAGAACTAATCAAAGACATGGGGAACCTCCAAACACTGGACTCATCTCAGACTGGATTTGTCAGGGGCAGGTCATGCTTACTTAAAATGGTATATTTTTTTGAAAAGGTCACCAAAGCAATGGATGAAGACAAAATGGTAAACACCACATACCTTAACCTGGCTAAAGGTTTTGACACAATTTCCCACTCAGGCATAGTAGAAATGCTAAATAAACTGAGCATAACCCCCATGTCACCCACAGGCTTGCCAACTGGCTCATAGATAGGATGCAGAAAACCACAATAGGTAAAGTTACCTCCACAAAGAGACCAGTCACCAGTGGAGGTCCCCAGGGTTCAGTGCTGAGACCTCTCCTGTTAGGCATTGAATGTTTTGAAGTAAAAGCCAATACCAATGGGTTCTGGCTGACTACATTTGCAGATGACTGCAAGTTAGGACCAATCATTGTACTCCCAATTAACTTAGCAATCCTGCAGGAAGGTTTGTCCCAAATATATGACTGGTGCCAAAATCATGAACTGAAACTAAACTCAAAAAATGGATTGTTCTATCCTTTGAAAAGGTATCTACTCCAGTGAACTACCACACTGACAAAATGCCCCTAATACTTGACCTAGTTTTCTTATGTGGACAGTGATCTAACCTTTGACCAATATGTATTAAGTGTTGTGAAAAAGTTCTTTGATATTGCACAGGGATTGAGTCAACATCTAGGGATGTCATTGTCTCCCTTTACTCAGCCCTCATTAGGTCAGTCGTTGAATATAATGCCCCTATTGCCATGTGTTTATCCAGACACGTGAAAAAACTGGAATATTCACAAAGATAGTTCACTAAAAGGGTGCAAGACCTAAACAACATGTCCTAATTGGACAGACTCAAAGCCCTGTCACTATACTCTGTATCCTCCAACCAAATACTGATGGAGTTATTAAATATCAGCAAGTCAAATGGCATCAGAAATACTTAGTCTAGGGATCTAAACCTCTTCTGCAACACCAACAGAATGATTTATAGGGACAGGTATGTCTCACAGAGGATACTGCTATTCTGGAAGACTCCCCATTCACATAAAACAAAATTCCATACCTGTGCATCAAGTGCAACTTGGATCTATGGATGAGAAACAAAAAATTCACCCCAGGACTGCCCACTGTACTACTAGTGGACAGTGACAGCTGCAAAATGCTTTATCCCATACATGTATCTCCTCATATTCCCTATGATATGATTCCAGTTATTCTTATTAGAGGCAATATATAATTATCAACTATGGAATTGGTAAGGCCAATCTCTAACCAAATGAGATATTCAATTAGAGCACAAAAAGGAAAAATGGTTAGGCTTAAAATGGCCCACAATGGCAGCTAGCCTAGTGTTAACCTATGAACCTATAAATGTATTTTCCCATGCAAATCAAATAGAAGGTAGTTCTGAGACAGTTTTTGAATGTTGCACAACTCTGGACTCACTCTATCCAATTGTTATAAAATCTAGTTTGCTTTTTTTGCTTTAGCTTTATTATAAAAGGACAAATAATGAACATGCAAACTGGAAAAGTGTCGCAGGTAAGTATATGCTGTAATGTTTGTATACTCTTTCTGTCTCAAACACATTCCCCACCCACCCACACACACAGTAAAATCAGTGAATATGTCTATTTTGGTTAAAAAAATGAAAATAAAATAGTATTATTTTAACACTGCAAAATATGAGATTTATGTTAAAGGAAAAGTCCACATAGTTCCCCATGTTTCAAACTTTTCTCACCATATCTCTTGTATAATTAACTCTGTGATTGTTGCCTCATTTGTGAAAAGACAATGACATCCATGCAGTTTGCCATCATCTGAAGACAACCTTTTTCAAACAAGAGTTAAATTTACATATTTGATCTCATTCTGCTGTCTTCCATCAACTTGAGAGGTATAGCATGGGAAATATATTTTGTGTTTTAAAGTAAGGGGTCTATAATCACCAAAGAAATGTCATTCCTTTATGTCAGATCTGTTTGAAGGTATCTCTTTTGGATGGATGATTTTTATAGCTTTAACACAGAATTAAATGGAAAGGACACCAAATATATCACTATACTAAAAGTACTGCACCATAAAGACTACTGCTATGAGTTAGACTAAAGTACTCCTTTTTTGGAGGATGGAGTTTGGAGCATATAAAAACAATGTGGTATGCTGTTCAGAGAAGAGTCAGGGTAAGCAGTTGTAGTAACAGTAAATTTATACACAATAGAACAACACAGTAGACACACAGCTCTAGTTTTTCATTCCAAAATGCATGGTATTTAACATTTTATGAAAAATGTTATCTTCTCTTCTAAGTATTTCTTTAATGCTGCTCTTGATATTTTTGGTATGCATATGAAGTAAGATGTGCAGTAAAATGTGGAATGAAACTCTGTCCATAATCTATTACAGTGTTTTAATAAAGACTTGTGCCTACAAATGGAAATACAAAATTTCTTTTTCATTAGCTAAAAGACAAGAAATAATGAACATTAATTTCTAGGTCTAAGTGTTTATTAAGCCAGTTTATCTAACATCGGAATGTTAAAAACTCCCACTAAAGGATTCCTGTTAATCTGAATTCTCAATAACTGCAGTTGCTGTGATAGTCCAAATAAAAGGTATTACCTTATCTCTGTGTTACATTTTTTAGCCCAGTTGTCAAATCTATAAGTAATGATTGCCTCTATATATGAAAAATAGAAAACTTTCTGCACAGCATTTTCCAACATAGCATATTCCAGTTTCTGTACAAAATGAGAGACATGCAGTTTTCCTTGAATACTACTGCTGTTTACAAGCAGCATACTAGTTTTACTTAGTAGAAACATGTCAGTAGACGATACCTCTGGTTTTGTTTTGCACTGGAATTGTATGTACATCTGTTTCTGTGTTAATGTACTGTCACACAGAAACAGCACGGCCTAATTCCTGCTACTGCTTTCCATCCTAACATAATGTTGCAGGAGCAGATTAAAGACTATGCAGAGCATGTAGAACATGTCACAATGTCATTACAGAAGGCCAGGAAGGGAAAATGTGGAACACTTTAATAGAACATTCAAATATGAGGCAACATAAACTTAAGTTTAAAAAAAAATAACATGTAAAGTGTGAACATGGATAACAGAAATTCAGGAAAGTTCTATGAAATGTTTTCAAAGTCATGTTATTGATGTGTCAATTACTTTATGAAATGTTTTGTGATTATATATAAGTGTTATATTTCTGTTGTACAATCTATTTTGACCAGCAATGTATGTGGGGGGTACAGAGGGGCTTGTCCTCCTGCAAAAAATATTTTTAATATTACTCTGAGGTTATGGCTTGGAGCATGCACATTGGATTGACTTTTTTAACATTTACGTTGTCAATCTAGTGAAATTTCATTTAACTTCAGTAAATTCATATAAGCATTGTTGTTAATACATGATGCTACCTGACAGAACAAACAATAAAAGAACAAAGTGTCTATCTAGGTTTAGCTATGAGTCATCAACATCAGGGGTGTATGGGGGGGTTGCCCCCTGCAAAAAATACATTTTTAGGTTTCTTGTCTCACCATTTTAGAAAGTTAATTTTCAATACGTGGTGAGCCAAAAAAAACTCCTACCCCCGCCCCCAGAATTATATATATATACCAACTCAATGGCTACACCACAGTAAAGAAATAATTTAGGGGTTGCTATCTTCTCCAGTAATGGTCAAATTAAAATGAATGTTCCATTAATATGCAATAGTTAAAAGCATCCCTTTTTTCCTGGGTACTGTTCTGGTTTAATTCAAGTCTTGAAATGGAAATTATAATGTTCAGAATAGTTATTGATGATCACTGTTTAGACTGCATCTCAGGTGTTGGAGTGTACATAATAAAAAGACTTACTACTTTCCTTTAATTACAAAAACAGCAGCAGCGGAGACAAAAACATGAAACAAGAAGGCCGGGTAGACACTGTCAAGTACAAACATGGAAAATGTATCCCAGGTTAGTTATGTAGTATAATTATTTGTTGGGTTATCAACGTGAAAAGGCAGTAAACAGAGCTGCAAGGCTTTTATGATGTATAGACAGAAACTCCAGTAATTGTAGTAGGAAAGCTACCATATTAAGATGGCCACACCAATATAATGGGAAAGAGAACTGCAAGAAATTACATATAATGAGAAAGTAAAAAACTTAATATTTATACTCTTGAAGAATAGAGGAAGAGATGGAATACAAAAGAAACATGAAATACCCTAGCAGAATTAACTAAGGAATAACGCTTCTCTGATAACCTTCTGGGTTCAAAGTATTTAAGATATTTGGTGTGGCAATCTTAATATGGTGCTAGCATCGGCAGAGGTGAGACCTCATCATCTCTCTGTGTACAGGAAGAATAGCTTTCCTGCTACAATTACTGGAGTTTCTGTCTATACATCTGAGTTAGTGCAAAATGACAAAAAAAACACTGAACTCACAGACATTGCCAACATCCTAGCAGACAGGTTCAGTGCAACCCCCCCCCCTTCCCCCACAAAAGAGCAAATGTCTGTCCCAACAGAGTGTAGCCTCCCTGCCATCACAGATGCACAGGTGAGAGCTTCCCTCTCCAAAGCAAAAAACACAGCATCAATAGGACCGTACGGTGTCCCGGGCTGCGTCTTACATGAGCTCCAAGAAAAACTGAACCCTCACATAAAGTCACTGTTCAATCTCAGCTTTACTACAGGATATGTACCCAAGGAATGGCGTACAGCAACAGTGATCCCACTCCACAAAGGTGGTGCCACAATGTACCCCGGAAACTATTGCCCTATAAGCCTGACTAGCCTGGTCTGCAAAGCTATGGAGCATATCATCATGGAACTCATAAACAAAGACATTGGGAACCTCCAAACACTGGATCCTACCCAATTCGGCTTTGTTAAGGGCAGATCTTGCCTCTTGAACCTGGTTGACTTCTTTGAAACAGTCACCAAGGACATAGATGAAGGGAAGGTAGTCCACACAGCCTACCTGGACCTTGCAAAAGCCTTCGACCCAATACCTCACTCTGGCATCATAAATAAGCTCACCAGCTTAAATATCAACACCTATGTCACAAGATGGGTGCAAACTGGCTCAGGGATAGAACCCACATGGTCAGAATTGCAGGTGCCATGTCAGACTCTAAACCAGTTACAAGTGGCATCCCACAAGTCTCAGTCCTGGGACCTCTCTTGTTCGGTATATATTTCTCTGTGGTATAGGCTAACACAGGAGGACTATGGCTTACCAAGTTTGCAGATAACTGCAAACTGGGTGCCATAATAGACTCGCCAACTGGCACAAGCATCCTCCAAAAGGGTTTCACAGAGATAGATAACTGGTGCCAGAGCCATGGCCTAAAGCTAAATGCCAAAAAGTGCATAGTCATCCCCTTTGGGAAAAAGAAAGTGCACACAAATTACCACATAGGTGGTAATCCATTAAGTACGGAAGACGTAATTAAGGATTTGGGGACCCAAGTAGATAGCAATCTCTCCTTTGACAATCACATTGCCGATGTAGTTAGAAAGACCTTCTATATAGCCCACCTTATCATGAAATGGTTCACATCTAGATCAAGAGAGGTCATTGTGCCCCTCTACTCATCACTTATCAGGCCCATAATTGAATACAATACCCCATTTGGGATGTACCTTACCCGACACCTGCAGCAACTGGAAAGACCCCAAGAGGATCAAGGGACTCAAACAGATGCCCTACGCAGTTAGGCTAAAGAAATTCCAGCTTTACTCAGTTGCTTACCGCCTACTCAGAAGCGATCTGTGCCTGACGTATAAATCCATGTCCAACCCAGAATTAATGGACATGCTCCACCTCAGGAAATCCAAATCCCTTAGAGCTACACGCTCCAGGGACTTAAACCTCAGCACAGAAATAAATAGGACATGCTGGAGGGACAGATTCATATCCCAGAGGCTCCCCTCACTCTGGAACAAAATCCCAATCCATGTTAGGCAGAGCCCCTCAATGACCCTCTTCAAGAGAAATCTTGACGAGTGGATGGGAGATCGTAGGTTTACCCCTGGGATCTCTTCTGTGTCCCTACTAGACAGAGGCACAGTAAACTAATCTTAAAAGGGCTATCTTCTGTGACGTACTATACAGAGGCACAGTCAACTAATCTAAAAGGGTGGCGAAAGCCAAACACACTCTGGCTAGGCTTATAAATGCCCTAGGGCAGATAGCCTAGTATCAACGTATGAACCTATAAAAGCTACACAGAGAACTGGACAGTAAAATAAAATGAAATAAAATAAAATAAAACTACATAAAATAAAAAGGGCAAAAACAATTAAAGCGTTTTCTTCCACTATCTCTCATAGCTATATATTTCCATTCAATACTGGTCACATTAATAGTTCTACATTAAACTTTTGACTTAAACTGACTGATATGTTTTTTTTCTGTGGCTGGGTCTGAGCATCTTTCTCTTATGCTTTTAGAGCACAGTGACTGAGAAATCCTCAATGCACTCAGCAGTGTTGCACACTGCTTTGCTTCACTCTTCACCCTACCCCATCCACCCAATATCTTTGTGTTTATATTTCCCTTACCACACCCACTTTCCCACTCTCTAAGTTAAAACACAGACACACTGCCCATTCCTACAAATCATTAAGCAATCTTTTCCATTTCCCTTTACTTTCACCAACCGATTAAATACACTACTTATCTAATATTGTTTTACCTTCTTCTTAAAATAGAGACATTTCACTGCTCTGCTCATAATAAAAATTACTTTCTCGCCTTCACCCACACCTTTCCCATATACTTTCAGGTCTCCTTTGCACTAAAACTACAGATACTCCCCCTGTAACACAACAAAGTAAACCAATCCTTACAAAACAGATGTTCTAAAGGTTCAGCTAGCAGCATACCTCATTCTTCACTACTGAAGCCATCCTCTTTCCTAAGTTATACGTGTTTAATTGGGCTAATAAATCCTCTTTTTTAAGTTATATGTGTTAAATTAGTTTTCTCTGCTTATTAAACCCACTTTCCTAATCCACATACTTTAAATTAGCTAAGCTTATTTACAAAAATTAAACTGATTCTCCATAGCTCCAGGCAGCTGTAAAGTTGATGCATGCTCCATCAAACACCACTGTACACATTTTCGGTAGCACGCTAGTATATTTTTCTTCATCGCTTCTTTCTTTTTTAAATCCCTTTTTTTTCCCTTCATGAATAGATTGCAGCACAACTATCACGTCTACTGTCACGTCTACTATCATTCCCACTTTCCTCATCTGTAGCTGGCAGGTAAGCTGAGATTTTCATAATTTTTTCATCTAACATCCCCACGTTTCTCAGCAGTAGATGGCATATAACTTAGGTAGCAGGTAAGCTGAATTTTTCTATAATAAACATACCTATTTTTTCCAGACCATACAGCAGATAGTTTATCTTCTACCAACAGTTGAAAAAAGTCGAGCTTAAGATTTTCTCTAATAAGCATTCCTACTTTCACCAGCCTAGATGGTAACTAGGCTGTGTTTCTCTGCAGTTATCATATCCTCTTTTGCACAGTAGCTAGCGCAGTAGCTAGCAGCTAAAATAAGTTCAAACTAATGTACTTGCTTTACACAGTTTAGCTGACAGGCTAATTTTCTCTCCATCTTTTTCAGTTTACAATAAAGCTGAGATATTACTTAACAAACTCACCTACTTATGTCTCTTTCCCTGAGTAACATATTCCCTCCTCTTACCACTAAGTGATATCTAATATAACATATATTCTAACAAATTTAGTAACTTTCTCCATCCGAGATGGCAGATAGGCCAACTTTCACCCCAGCTAACACCCCACTTTACTCACCTTAAGTGTCAGTTAGTGGACAATTCCTCCTACAAACATGTACTTCCCTTAGACATAGATGTTCACTAGACTCTCTGCCTCTCTTCAGCCAATGGCATCATCTTCTTCTCATCCTTACACGGTGGCTATACTGACTTCTTCACTTTTACATACCCCCTTCCGTAGCTTCTTAACAACTGAAACACTAATAATCCAATGCACACACAACATACCAACCACTGTTTCCTGCCACCCTGTCTTATACTCAGTTTAAAGATAATTTGTCTACTTATCTCCAACATACCCCTAATTGATCCATTTTATAATATAAGGCAAAAATATGACACACCTTTCAGTAGCAGGATGCTGCCAACAAGAGTACATAATAATATTTTACCAAGATTGACTTATATTACCACAATACTGTTCCACACATAAATAATGCTACTTCAAAGTTATAGCATGCAACTAAACCAATTAAAAAAACATTTTATCACTAAACTATACATCAAAATAATTATATCATGTGACATTCCTTATAACCAAGTCCCACTAGATAAACAAAATCCCTTACAAATCAGAAGGAAAGAGCTAAAAAAATGCAGGATTAACCACAGACAGTGTAATTAACAGAACTGGGCCAAATTTGAAAATTAGTTAATCATAATGTAGCATTTCCTAGGCATATCAGGTTAATGGTGAAAAGTGAATTTTGCCCCTCATGCTAGATATAGTCCAACCATATTAGGTACAATGATATCATGGCAGAGCCTAGAATTTGAGGTCTAACTATTCTCAAAGTTAGAAACAATGTTTCCCTATGTACTAGGGATGACAAAAGCCACAATTAACTGAATTAAAGCTCACCTCATGCTTGGAAACCATATGCATAGTTAGTGCATATACACCACATCATCCTCTGTTTCAGCTGTACAACAATTATGCTCAATATGTTTTCAGAAAGGTTTTATAATAATTTAATAATTCCCAGTGATTTCACTATAAAAGTCATAGGCCTCAATGCTCAGCAAGTAAATAGTTGCATCAAGTAGTATAAGCTGGAAGAAAGTGTAGGACAACTAGCAAGGCCAAACCCCAACCAGAAGGCAATTTAACTTTAAACCTTATAATAACTGATATTAAGCAACAATGTCTCGAGGTTAGAATTCTACCCAACAACATAAAGCCATCACTGTCCCATACACTTTTCCTGGTCATTTAACCCCAAAAAAGACATCAAAGTTTGTTATAAGCATGACCATCTCCAAATACATTCTATTAACATACTCCTATGAATCACAGACTTGTCATCTGTCTTTAACAATACTAATCCAAAATAACCCTATCCTAGTTTATCACCAAGCTTGCCAAAACACAATATACTTTATCTCCAATAACAAACAGAAGAAGTAGAGAACAAATATGGCCATTATAAGTAAAATATATTAAAAATTAATGAAACAATGAGATACTGGATAAAAAAGCTTGGAAAAGATCCCCCATCCAGTAGTCAACTACATCAAACTTACATGGGCTATACAAATACAGGAGGACTATCTATCAACACAGATAAAGCAACATATCTCAGAAGAAAAATGAACTCCTGGAAAATGTTAAGCAACTTCTCAACTAATGCCTCTTTAAACTGTAATGGCACAGTAAACTTTCACAAATGCTACATACACTTTCTTCTCGCTGCAATAGAGGAATTAAACAAATTTCAACCCTATTCCATTACACAACAAGCTGGAAATTACTTAAATTCCTGATGGTCCCACCTCTCATAGACTGCAACTGTACCTTTTATTTTAATTTAATAAAACAGAAAATCTCAAGGATCTTTTTAAAAAGTTAGATATGACTTCTGGAGCCAAATTCTGATTATTATATCCAATCATTCTAAGAATGTCTGGATAAAAAAATGCAAAACCACTCACTCAGATATTTAATCTGTCACTGTCATCTGATAGAATCCATATACCCTTCAAACATTCTATCATAATTACTATGTTGAAAGTCCCAGATCACAAAAAACCTAATGGCCACAGACCAATTGTTTGTTTCCTGTGATCAAAATATTTAAAAAATGTCATACAAACTGATTTATGACCATATACATACAGTCTTCTGTATGACCAGCAATTTTGCAATGCCTTCAGTGTCATGACTGTGCTGTATGTAATTACTAACATCATTTACAATAATTGGGGAAAGATCTCGTTACAGCTGGCCTTTTTGTAGATACAGCAAGAGTATTTGAAATTGTCAGTCATTCCTTTCTACTTATTAAGCTGTTTACGCTTAACTTTGGTGCAGGCAACATACTCTGGCTTAAAAACTATCTTGGAGACAGAACTTTTTCAAGTATATTCTGACAACTCCTTTGACAGCATGGTACCCTCAACACCACCATGACACAATGGTCATACTTGGTCTTCTACTCTTTTAACTTTCTATAAATAGTCTGACACGTTTCATCCTAGCTCAGGTTAGTAATGTATGCAGACATCTTGCTGTGCATTGTCTCTTGAAAAACTAGTGCAGACCAAACTGTAGGATGATTAGTCTAAATTCTGTAACTGAACTTACATGTGCAGATGAATCATCAGTCCCAATAAATACTTGTCGTTTGCCTCTTCACATACACTAACCAACCTGCCTTGTCTCTCACTAAAGGATAATATGCATAATACAGTGCCTAATGCAACACAACAAAGACGCATACAAACAAGGCTGTTAGTAAAATACTTACTCAGGTAAACTATGTTTTAAGATAGCCCATCTACTCTCACCTGGGCCTCTTGAGTGCAAAGTAAAAATGTTTTCATCTCCTACATTAGCTATAGGAATCCTTTAATAATAACCAAACCAAAAAACACATGTACACAAAAAACAAAATAACCAAAACAGTGCACAAACTGGAGGCCTCACAGAATCAATACTTGCTGCGATAGCAAAAAAAAAAAACAACTTCCAAATAAGTATAAAATGTATAAACTTTTAATGTCAAAATGTCAAGAAAACCATAGATAACAAGTTTGGCAAATGCTTTCATATGACACATGGAGTAGACTTCTTCGGAACTAAAAAAACTCTCATCCATTCACAAATTTAAAAAGACAATACCCAACTCTTGGTCGGGTGGAATCCAATGACATAAAAACAACACATAAACAATTAACCAGTGCTGACATATTTAAAAACAACATATATTGAATATAATACATATAATTCATTACACCAAACACACTGTATTCATAAATCCTTGTGTTCATTTATATTATATACAAGATGTGCTAAACTAATGTAAAATTTATACGATGCCCTGAAATTTAGTTAACTAATTCTTGCTAATTCTTAACTGATTACATTTGAGTGATGCCTCCAAATGCATCTGCAGTTAACTCCTCCTGACACCTCTAGATGTTAAATATGGCTTGCTTATATTTGCATCAATAATTCAAAAACCATGCTATATGCAAGGTTTAAAAGATTTTTATCTTAAAGCTTACACAATGGCAAACTCAACTGCATTAACATTTGACCTCTGTCTAGTGCAGGTAAATAGATATTAGCTGTTGTTTTTATGATATTAATTTACACAGATATAATTTTCACATTTTTTTTATATCTCAGCAAGCAAATAACACAGACAGAACTCATTAGCCTCATATGAATGTTCTCAGCTAATTGAATAAAAAGGTGCTAACAGCATGTGTGTAACTTGTATGGTTGCTGAGATATTGTAAGTTGTTTATAAAATATTACAAATGCAATAGTTACTGTGCTTACTGTGAATTATAAAATTTGGTTTAAGACCTAGACCCTTAAGAATACTACCACTATAAAAATTGTTTGTGCTGAAGAGTTTGCCATTTATACTTTCATAACAACTCTGGTTCCAGAGATGCAAACATTTGTTTGCAATGTGAAGACAATTTAATTTTGTCAAAAGGCTTAGGCTCTGCCTATTGGAAGTTACAGTGCAAACTTCCTGAGCTCCATTAGAGTGAATGTGTTAAAACATAATTAATGAATTCATTAAAACAGTTGCTCTACAAAAGACAATCATCATCAAATACATTCATAATTTCACTTCCCTTTAATTGAGGACCAGTAATAAGGAAATATAATCATTTCTATCAGGTGGACTAGTTGCATTTTATTTCTGCTATCACAACAATTCTTTATATTTGATGGTGGTCTCCCATGAATCAGTTCTTTCTAATATTACAAAAGAGAATTACTTAAAATGTAAGAAATCAATTGAATATCTGTAAAGTATGTTGTTAGCATTTGCTTTTAGAATGTCATCGTTATGCTTGTAAATACATCTTTTAAAGCTGCATTCTGTCTTACCAATATAGAACACTAGATATTCAGTGCAAGAAGTCAGATATAGCAAATCTCTATATTTGTAATTCCCATTTTTTTTGTAAAAACTTGAGAATTCAGATTGTCATTCAATGTAAGGCATTATTCCTCACAAATAAACCTGCACATATTATATGCACCAGACTTTTTTGTACCTTTCCTTAATGTCCCAGAACTGGAACACCCAGCTTTTACCAGATTTTTAACATTCCATGCCCTTTTATATACAAAATGAGGTTTATCTCCCAATATCATTATAATCTGTACTGAGGTTTTCAAAATATTCCAATTCATTTAATAACTCTTTGACCATTTGGGAGTCTGAATTATACTGAAGGATAACTGCTCTGTGGAAAGCTTTTCCATCATTCCCAGTACTAGCCCTAAATTGTATGGCTGATGGAGGGTGCCTTGGTTCTCATTGCTCTCAATACCTACACTCAATAGGAACATGGATCTATCACCTCATTCACTAGCAAAATCTTCACTAATTTTTACAACCAAAGAATGAGGGATAACTCCCAAGAACACTGACTTTAATATATTGTCTTTCAGAAGGGTATCTTTCTTAGAAACCATTCTGGCTAACCTTAAAAAAATTGTCCTTTGACACAACTTCTTTTTTTTGAGGGGGGGGGGTGGCAGCTGCTAAAATGTATATATGCATTTGAAAATGTGGGCTTTCTATATATATATATATATATATATATATATATATATATATATATATATATATATATATATATTGTGTACTGAATTGATAGGCAAATTTCAAAAAACTAGTCGTGCTCCGAAGCTAAATTACTAAACTGTTGGCTTCAGATTCAGACCCAACCAAGAGAATAAAAATGTCATCCAAGATTGAGATATAGTTTACAATGTACATAAAACTGTGAACAAAACAAAAATGTTTTCAACCATGTCATCATAACCAAATTATCAAACACAAGGACATAGCCTCCCCCATTACTATACCTCTCACCTGGTTAAATAACTCATCTTGAAAAAATGTTATTTAAAATGATTTCCACAAAGTCTACCAAAATTCTGATATCATTAGCTGATAAAAAATCACAACTCAAAAAGCACATCTTGGAAATCATCTAACCCAATGTCCTCTAGAATACATGAAAATAAATCGTCTACTTCTACTGTTAAAAATTTAGGGTTATTGACCAAATGCTCTGATTTCAACCTTCCCAAAATGTTCCACAGAGCACTTGTCCTTCAGTATAATTCAATCTCCCAAATGCTCAAAAAAGTTGTCAAAAATAATTTCGGTATTTTGAAAACCTCATAAAAGATTACAACTGTATTGGGAGATGAAGTTTTGATCCTAGTGGGACCTCCATGTCCTGCACTGTCATGGTCATTCTGTAATAACCCTACTGTCTGAAACACACACACACACACACACACACACACACACACACACACACACACACACACACACACACACACACACACACACACACACACACCACTGTGGCCTTCTGAAAGGATTTTGTATTTAGGGTTGGGCTGCTCTATTTTTTAACAATCTTCTATTTAAAATAATTAAACTTGGAGAGTGCTCTTTCCTAAGAAAGTATAGTTGTGTAAAATCTTACCTAACAGTGGATGTCCTTTGCTTCACTGAAGGAATCCCCTGCCAAGAGTAGCCCAACATCCTTCCAGTATACCAAAGCTTTAGGTTTCAAAGGATGTCATACATCACATGTATGCTCACCACTCATGGCATAGGGCATAAAGGTGAAGTAAACACCTCAGAAATTAATAGCCCCAGGAGGAACAACAGTACATGAAGAAAAGGAAGAACATGCACATCCAGATGGAAAAATCAAGAAGGTGAAGAAAAAAAAAGGGAATAGGGAGGGAGTAAATACTGCAACATTGAAGGGAAGGACATCTACTGTACTGGTAAGATTTTAAACAACTGTACTATGTCCTTCCCTTCAATGTTGCAGTATTTTTTTATTAAATGGAGAGTATAAAAGCTCAAAAGGAAACTTGGGAGGATGAAGGCCCAGCACAGCCCTCAAAAAACCCATGCAGCACAGCTCTGGCAAAGCCATGTCTTGCTGTGGAAACAACATCTAATTTGTAATGTTTATTAAAGGTATGAATAGAAGTCCAAGTAGAAGCCTCAAGCATGGAATTGGTATCCAATTCTTTGAAAAAATACCAAAGGAAGCCACAGCCCTGGTAGAATGAGCCTGTACAGAAGCAGAAAAACTTTTCCTATGAAAGGAGTAACAAGAGTTCCTTGAAGAAATGGTTTCCTTAGAAACAGCCAAACATACAGATCTAGAATGTAAAGAAATAAAAAGCTGATCAGACTTGCAAATGGCTTTAGTCTTATTTAAATAATATCTGAGCTGCCTGTGCAAATCCAAGATGTGAAGAACCTTCTCGCTAGCAGACTATGGAGAAAGAAAAAAGTGAGCAAATTAATAGACTAATTAAGAGACAACTAATTAACCAACTTGGGCATAAAATAAGATTTAGTACAAAGAGACACTCTTTCTGTATTAAAAACTGATAAAGGAGGAACAGCCATAAGGGCCTGAAGTTCAGATACTCTCAGCTGAAATAATGGCCAAAAGAGGAACAGTCTTCCACATACAATGCTGCAAGGAAGCTGAAGTCACAGGCTAAAAAGGAGCCTGACTCAAATTTTCAAGAACAAAATCAAAGTCCCAGGAAGAAGGAACAGATTTACTGGGGGTGGGGAAGGGTCTAATATGAAGGACACCTTTAAGAAATTGTTTGACCTCAAACCTAGAGGACAGAGGAGGAGAAAAGAAAGACTGACAAGCAGAAATAACTGAAAGGTGAGCTTTAACTAAAGTATAAGCCAACCCAGCATGGAGCAATTCACATAAATAATAAAGAACCAGAGGAATCTCTACAGAAATTGGATTGTGGTTATTAGCAAGGCACCAAAAAGAAAATCTCTTCCATTTGGACACACAGGATTTCCTGTTAGTGGGTTTCCTGGACTCTTGCAAAAGTGAAGCATATCCTCAGAGAAAAGGTGCCTAAAAAGGATCAAAACCCTATCACACACTTTATTTGTTGAAGAGTGGACAAGTGAAGATGGATAAGAGACCCCTTGAGTTATGAAAGTAGGTCCACCCTGTGAGGTAACTTGTGGTGATTGCCCTTGGCTAGCTGCAGAAGAAGAGGGAACCAATGCTGTTTGGGTCAGAAGGGTTTCACCAACATGATTTTGGGGTAATCTTGCTATATCTTGAGCAGGACCCTCAGTATGAGGGGAATGGGAGGGCAGTCAAAGATAAATATCCCTTTCAAGGAAGAGAGAGGGTGTCCACCTTCTAGGCCAGAGGACTTGGGACTCTGGTACAAAAAAAGAGGAAGTTGTCTGTTCAGAAGGGAGGCAAAAAGGTCTACCTGAGGAGTACCCCACTGGTGGACATTGTCTAAAAATACATCTCTGTGAAGCATCCAGTCATGATTCTGTGTTATGGACCTTCTCAGACAGTCTGCCATAATGTTTCACTCTGAAGGAATATAAGCAGCCTGAAGACTCACCTGATACTGGGCAGCTATTTCCCAAACCTGAAAAGTTAGTCTGAACAGATGGTAGAAGTGTGCCCCCCTTGCTTGTTGATGTATCACATCACTGTGGTATTGTCTGTAAAGATTTTGAGAGGTGCTGGAAGAAAAGGGGTATGAAAGGCCTGAAGAGCCAAAAGGAGTGCTCACATCTCATCGATGATGATGTGGTCTGACCTCTGATGAATGGGTTAAAGACCCTGAGTCTTGACAGGGCCAAAATAAGCATCCCACCCCATGTCTGTGGCATCCAAAAAATGTTTCTGAAAAGAGACTGGGAGCTGAAAAGGAAGTCCCGGATTGAGAGACAGTTGACGAACCCAGCAATGAAGCTCTAGCTTAAGGCATGGAAGAAGAAGGACAAGAAAGTCTAAAGGATAATAGTGTTGGGCCCAGCTAGACTTTAGGAATGAATACAACTTTCTCATATGGAGTCTGGCCAGGGGAATGGTGGAAACCATGAATCCGGGAGCCCTTAGAAATTCCCTTGCTGTAACTAAAGCTTGAGGAATATGGGAATGAAAAAAGGAAATTAGAGCAAGAACCTTGGGTGGTGGCAGTGAAGCCAGCATAGGAATCATCTGAAGCCTGCAATTGAGAAAAAAACATTGTCCTGAAAATGAATCAGAATGGATTACTGGAAAATTATTGTAAAACCTGGACTTTACAAAAGGCAAATAGCATAGTGAAGGTGCTGAAGCAAGGTCTCTGTGAAGGAAGCCTGAATGAGCAGGTCATCCAGGTAAGGAAAGATTTGTATTCCCCTCATCCTAGGAGAAAAGTATTCGGTGATGATCCCTGAGATAGTATAGAAGCCAAACAGCAATGGAGAAAACTGAAAATGCAAGGAAGAAAGAGAGAAATGCAAAGATTTCCTAAAAAAAGAGATAAATAGGGATGTAAAGATAAGCATTCTTGAGATCCAGAGAGACCAGGAAAGCCTGAGGAAGAAGTAGAGGAAACAGAGTCTTAAGGGACAACATCCAAAAGGAAGGGATCTTCAGAAAGATTGCGAGCTGAAAAAGGTTCAGAATGGGCCTCCAGGTACCTTCTTTCCTTGGAGCAAAAAAACATTCTGGAATAAATCCCCTTCCTCTCCTGTTGAGCTAGAACTCTTTGGATGGTGCCTTGAGACAAAAGGTCCTGAAGTACATCTAGAAAGAAATCATTTTTTTCCTGGGGAGGTTGAGCAATGCCCAGAAATATAGGAAGGGATTTCCACACCATGAAGTATCCATGATGGATGATGGACAGAACACCAGAATCCAAAGTTATCCTCTGCCAACTGGGAAAGGTCAGAGAAAGATGAAGAGATAAAAGGATCTGACTTAGAAAAGAGGGGATCAGGTAGTCAGACAGAACATGGCTTATCTGGAGTAATAAGAGTCTGAGTAGACTTAGCTGGAGAAGCCCGTCTAGAACCCTTCTTACATTTGGGAGGAGGGTAAGACTGTCTAAGAACAAAACCAGGCTTAGAGAGATAATTCCTCTCAAATTTAGGAATAGAGGAAACAAATACATGCTTCAATTCCTGCATGGCCTTGCCCTTTTCTTCCAGGGACTTAAAAACCTCAGCAGCTGTGGAACCAAAGAGATTTTTACTATCAAGTGACACCCATCAATTTAGCCTTAATATCATCAGGGAAAGACTAGAGGCAAAGCCAAGAGTAACACCCCAATACAGAACCAAAATCATCAGCTTTAGAAGAAGCCTCAGCTCATCATAACTGCATTTAACAGAATGTTGAGCCACTTGCGAAGAGGAACCCAACAAAAAGAGGTCCAAAACCTACCCCTCAGACTCAGGAAGGTCATACACAACCTAAGCAGCCTGAGAAACAAAAGCTAACACACATCTGGTCATATGGGTCTGTTAATTAATAACCCCAAAGGCCAAGTTAGCATTAGTATACACCTTTTTGCCCAGCCATTCCATTGCCCTATTGTCCTTGTCAGAAGGAAGCAATTTAGTAGAAGGCAAGACCTTGGAAGGTTGGTCAGAAGAGGCACATTTGTAGAGAAACTTACAGTTATCAGGTACTTTATAAAACCTAAAACCAGAAGTCCACATGCAAGTGAAGTGAATGACTGTAAAAATAAATCAATTGCTGTCTCCAATTCAAATGATAGTACCAACACAGCGATTCCAGTATAAAAGATTTAATAAATGCTAGCACTGTCAGTAAGCGCTTTCACCTCAACGGCTTTATCAAACTACAAAGTGCATAGTCAGTAAAAACAATTAAATACAGCTAAAACAAACCCAATAGGTTGAAATTAAAACAGATAGAAGTGACATCATTAAATGAGAGCATACATTTCCTTAGTTAACCCTTAGTAGTAAACATATACTAAGGTCTGTATAACCTCTTTCTCTTAAGGGCAGGCTTCACTTGTACCTTATCATTAATACCAGGGTTTTTATCTGCCCTGAGTCTGATAATCCATTTCAGTTCGCATTCTAAGAGACATGTATCTACATCCCCTCCCCTAATATTTGTCTGTATTTGTTGCAAAACACTAAACACAAATTCATGCTCAGCTCCCATGGTTTTAATGTGTTTCGCTAACGCATTACTATCAGATCCTGTCCTGATTGCATATATATGCTCACGTATACGTTCCCTGAGTTGCCTACAGGTCTTCCCAACGTAGAACGCTGTACAGGAAACGCAACGGGCTAAATAAACCAAATTAGTACTGATACAACTAGTATCCGTATTGAATACATACTCTACTTTCGTGAGCGGGTGTTGGAAATCATTTCTGTCATCTATGAATCCACATTGATTACAATTATTACAAGGGACAGTGTTGCGTTCTTCCCTCACCTTCGTATTCCTAATTAGTGGTCTGTTACACAGTTTACTCCTCAAATTCTGTTTGTTCTTATACGTAAACCGTGGACCTTCACCTACCACCTTACCCAAATTCTCATCCAAACCCAACACTTGCCAATGCTGTCTAATGATACCTGTGATCTTATCTACATCCCTGGTGTAATAAATTGGCATCCTTATGATGTCCTGTCCTGATGGACGGCAGGAACTAAAACCCTCATTCCTTTCTGAAAAATATGGTTTTGCTAAACCTTCTCTAATGGCATCCACTTCCAACATATGTTTCATAACATCCTTAGAGTCATAGCCTCTCTCAATCAACCTATTCTTAAGGCTTCGTACTTCTAAATCATATCCTAGAGGGCTGGGATTCAATCTAGAGGCCCTCATAGTCTGACCTCTCATGATGTTAACAAATACATGACGCGGATGCATTGAACACCTATGTAGCAGGCTATTCCTAAAACAGGATTTCCTATAAACAGATGTATTCAAGAGTCCATTTGATAACTTAGTAATATTCACATCTAAAAATGGAAGCTCATTTCTAGAATAATTCAAGACAAACTGCAAATAACCACTAACCTCATTAACCTTGTTAAATATGTTTCATCTCCTTTCCATATGAAGAAAAGGTCATCCACAAAACGTCTGTAGTACCCCACTTTTTCCACAAACAAATCCAATTTAAACAACACCTCTTCTTCCCATTCTGCCATTACTAAGTTGGCGTAGCTATTGGCACATGCAGTGCCCATAGCTACGCCATCTTTTTGCAGATACAACTCTTCACCAAAAAGGAAAACATTATTTTCCAACACTATCTCCAAAAATAAAGTCAGTATTTCTATAAATGCATCTTCGTACTCACCAATCCTCCTCAAATAACTCTGACACCTAATAATCCCTTCAGTGTTGGGGATAACTGTGAAGAGACTGACGACATCCAGGGTAACTAGAATATACTCCTCATGGTCATGCAGCTCTTTCGTATATTCATACAATTCTATCAAAAACTGCTTACTATCCTTCAGTACATATTTATTCTTCTCGACCATGGGCCTCAGGAAATACTCCACTAGAATAGAGAAAGGTTCAGTAAACCATCCCTGGCCTGCGACAATTGGACGCATAGGTGGATCTATAACTGACTTATGTACCTTGGGAAGGCCTTTAATTTCTGGAATCTTAGGGTTCTTGACCTTCAGGTAATTGAATAAAGGATCAGGAATCATCTTATTCTGATATAAATCATCCAGCACATCAAATACTTTAAACAATTTCATACCAACTTCATTCAAACTTATCTTAGTATAGAATCCTTCATCTTCTAACAATCTAGTCATACTAAGTATATATTCCTCCTTATCCAGGACCACTACTGGTCCTCCCTTATCTGAAGGTCGAATGACAATGTTCCTGTCTTCCATTAAACTATTCAGTGCCTTCCTTTGCATATAAGTAAGATAATGCTTAACATTTTTGTTATCATTATTAATTCTCTTCTTCCTACTATCATAATATACATGTAAATCATTTTCTACCAATTTATAAAAAGTTTCTAGTAACGGATGCAAAGGGGGTATATACAAGCTGTTGGGACGAAACCTATCTATCCCTTCCAACCTCTCAGTGTTACCCCCATAATCCATCTTTAACTGCACTTTCCTTAAGAACAGTTTAAGATCTATTATTGAATCAGTTATGTCACTATCTCTACAGTCATTCACTTCACTTGCATGTGGACTTCTGGTTTTATATTCTTATTTCGAGTTGCAGTGAAGTTAATCCCTTTGGTCGTTTGTGTTGGCTGTTTTATTGTTATTCTATTGTTGTACCACCAGAGGGAGATGGCTGTGCCAGAAGCGAGTATTGAACTGGAGCTGCCTTACAGGCCAGATGGACCGGAAGTGTTAGAGAAGAGTCTTTCCAGGTTTGAAGACTGCCTGAACCCGAAAGAGAATCTGTTACTGGCGTTTGAACCAGATCCATCTTCGGATGCGTCGGATGACTTGGATGAAGCTGTGGAACTTGGAACTTGGAGCAGAGTTGAATCGTTTAGAATTGGACTTTATAAAGTTGAAAAAGTTGCAGTTGCAACGCCAGCATTTTGAAGCATGCATTTTGAAACGCGTAGTCCCACGTGGACTTCGCGTATTCAAAATGCCAACTTCAGGTAACACTTTTCCTTCTCTGCTACAGAGGTGGCAGCAACTCAACTTGAACTTGAGTTTTGATTATATGAAACTCTTGAATGAGTTTCATTTGAAAGAAGAGCAAGAACTGCGCTTGAAAGTAAATGAACATTATAATAATGTGTTACTGAAGTATAAGGGTTTGAATGCTTTAAATGGCATAGAGAAGCTGTTGGATAATGTGAAGTTATTTGAGAAACGCTTACTTGAGCAAAAGCGTAGTAAGCTTCTAAGGGACATTAATGATTTTAAATGTGGCCAAGTCTTTACTTGGCCTCGAGCGAGTGATACATGCTCAGATGTACGAAGTGGTACGAGTACTTTTAATGGTTATACGAGGGGTAGAAGGGATCGTTCTAATAATAATAATAATAATGTAAGGGATGTCAATAATGTTTGTATGAATGAGAATGTTGTTAACATGACTAATGTTATTAATGAGGGCATACGTAGCACGGCAAATTTGTATTTGAAAGGGAATGATGCAGTGAATCCTTGTAGTAAGAATATGGTTGTTTTTAACCACCCTAATAAAACTGATATGTTGAATGTGGTACCTAGGGGTGATAATAGTGTATCTGATGGTGATACCAGTTCGTTGGTCGATGTTGCACAAACAGAAATGTTAAATCAAGTGAGAAATGATGATGTACCTGTGGTTAGAAGGAAGGTATTAAGTAATGGAGGTAACTCCTGCCCACAGGTATTCCCTAATACATCTGTGAATGATACGAATACACCGGCCCCTTTCCCAATAGCCAGCAATGGCCAATTAGGGAGACGGAGGTCTCAGAGCAGGGGACGGAACAAGAGGAAAGGTTCAGGAGGGGAGCATACAGGACCTACCCTCAAGAAGATGTGGGAAAGGGTAGGGGGTCCCTAGTAATTAACCTATCCAAACGTGAACACACAAAGTATGAAGAAGAGGTATTAGATAGAGGCCTGAGTTTCATACCAACTAGAGATAGTGACATAACTGATTCAATAATAGATCTTAAACTGTTCTTAAGGAAAGTGCAGTTAAAGATGGATTATGGGGGTAACACTGAGAGGTTGGAAGGGATAGATAGGTTTCGTCCCAACAGCTTGTATATACCCCCTTTGCATCCGTTACTAGAAACTTTTTATAAGTTGGTAGAAAATGATTTACATGTATATTATGATAGTAGGAAGAAGAGAATTAATAATGATAACAAAAATGTTAAGCATAATCTTACTTATATGCAAAGGAAGGCACTGAATAGTTTAATGGAAGACAGGAACATTGTCATTCGACCTTCAGATAAGGGAGGACCAGTAGTGGTCCTGGATAAGGAGGAATATATACTTAGTATGACTAGATTGTTAGAAGATGAAGGATTCTATACTAAGATAAGTTTGAATGAAGTTGGTATGAAATTGTTTAAAGTATTTGATGTGCTGGATGATTTATATCAGAATAAGATGATTCCTGATCCTTTATTCAATTACCTGAAGGTCAAGAACCCTAAGATTCCAGAAATTAAAGGCCTTCCCAAGGTACATAAGTCAGTTATAGATCCACCTATGCATCCAATTGTCGCAGGCCAGGGATGGTTTACTGAACCTTTCTCTATTCTAGTGGAGTATTTCCTGAGGCCCATGGTCGAGAAGAATAAATATGTACTGAAGGATAGTAAGCAGTTTTGATAGAATTGTATGAATATACGAAAGAGCTGCATGACCATGAGGAGTATATTCTAGTTACCCTGGATGTCGTCAGTCTCTTCACAGTTATCCCCAACACTGAAGGGATTATTAGGTGTCAGAGTTATTTGAGGAGGATTGGTGAGTACGAAGATGCATTTATAGAAATACTGACTTTATTTTTGGAGATAGTGTTGGAAAATAATGTTTTCCTTTTTGGTGAAGAGTTGTATCTGCAAAAAGATGGCGTGGCTATGGGCACTGCATGTGCCAATAGCTACGCCAACTTAGTAATGGCAGAATGGGAAGAAGAGGTGTTGTTTAAATTGGATTTGTTTGTGGAGAAAGTGGGGTACTACAGACGTTTTGTGGATGACCTTTTCTTCATATGGAAAGGAGATGAAACATCTTTAACAAGGTTTGTGGAGAAGGTTAATGAGGTTAGTGGTTATTTGCAGTTTGTCTTGAATTATTCTAGAAATGAGCTTCCATTTTTAGATGTGAATATTACTAGGTTATCAAATGGACTCTTGAATACATCTATTTATAGGAAATCCTGTTTTAGGAATAGCCTGCTACATAGGTGTTCAATGCATCCACGTCATGTATTTGTTAACATCATGAGAGGTCAGACTATGAGGGCCTCTAGATTGAATCCCAGCCCTCTAGGATATGATTTAGAAGTACGAAGCCTTAAGAATAGGTTGATTGAGAGAGGCTATGACTCTAAGGATGTTATGAAACATATGTTGGAAGTGGATGCCATTAGAGAAGGTTTAGCAAAACCATATTTTTCAGAAAGGAATGAGGGTTTTAGTTCCTGCCGTCCATCAGGACAGGACATCATAAGGATGCCAATTTATTACACCAGGGATGCAGATAAGATCACAGGTATCATTAGACAGCATTGGCAAGTGTTGGGTTTGGATGAGAATTTGGGTAAGGTGGTAGGTGAAGGTCCATGGTTTACGTATAAGAACAAACAGAATTTGAGGAGTAAACTGTGTAACAGACCACTAATTAGGAATACGAAGGTGAGGGAAGAACGCAACACTGTCCCTTGTAATAATTGTAATCAATGTGGATTCATAGATGACAGAAATGATTTCCAACACCCGCTCACGAAAGTAGAGTATGTATTCAATACGGATACTAGTTGTATCAGTACTAATTTGGTTTATTTAGCCCGTTGCGTTTCCTGTACAGCGTTCTACGTTGGGAAGACCTGTAGGCAACTCAGGGAACGTATACGTGAGCATATATATGCAATCAGGACAGGATCTGATAGTAATGCGTTAGCGAAACACATTAAAACCATGGGAGCTGAGCATGAATTTGTGTTTAGTGTTTTGCAACAAATACAGACAAATATTAGGGGAGGGGATGTAGATACATGTCTCTTAGAATGCGAACTGAAATGGATTATCAGACTCAGGGCAGATACAAACCCTGGTATTAATGATAAGGTACAAGTGAAGCCTGCCCTTAAGAGAAAGAGGTTATACAGACCTTAGTATATGTTTACTACTAAGGGTTAACTAAGGAAATGTATGCTCTCATTTAATGATGTCACTTCTATCTGTTTTAATTTCAACCTATTGGGTTTGTTTTAGCTGTATTTAATTGTTTTTACTGACTATGCACTTTGTAGTTTGATAAAGCCGTTGAGGTGAAAGCGCTTACTGACAGTGCTAGCATTTATTAAATCTTTTATACTGGAATCGCCGTTGAGGTGAAAGCGCTTACTGACAGTGCTAGCATTTATTAAATCTTTTATACTGGAATCGCTGTGTTGGTACTATCATTTGAATTGGAGACAGCAATTGATTTATTTTTACAGTCATTCACTTCACTTGCATGTGGACTTCTGGTTTTATATTCTTATTTCGAGTTGCAGTGAAGTTAATCCCTTTGGTCGTTTGTGTTGGCTGTTTTATTGTTACTTTATAAAACCTGTCAGGCTTTATAAGAACTGGAGGTTGGGAATTAGGACACTGAGAAGCCGTTGAAATGGTGGCAACAGGAAAACTATAACCTGAGGGACAGTAGATGGCTTAGGGTACTCCATCTGGAGGAGTTCATACCACCTCTTCTGGATGTCAGAAACCTGAGAACAGTCCTATTTAAAAAATTCCATCATACAAGAGATAGTATCCCTAAAAGAGAGCTCGTCAAAGGGAAAATTTGGCCTAATGGAATCCTCCTCTGCAGAACCAAAGTCCTATGGAGAAGGAATCTGAAAGGACTATGCCAAGGTCTCTTCTCCTTAGTCCAAGTGCTCATCAAAAGATTCCTGCTCCCTAGGCATCTTAATTGGAGTAAATGACCAAGGGAGGGTAGGAACAGAAACTTCCTAGTCAGGCTTCAAGGCCATGAGTATAATAAACAACCCCTGTGTAAAATCCTGCCATTTGCAGTGGGGATCTTTGGAAGCAGGGGAAATGTGTTCAGTTTTCTGCTTCTTTTTTAGAGGGCTGTCAGCCCTAAAGCCATTAGGAGGTTCACATCCTTACCCACACTCAATTAATGTAGTGGGAATCTCCTCCCAAACAAGAATCTGTGGAATGCCCCTCAGTTATGATCAGCCGAGGTTCCATCTCAACATCTGCAATGGATATCTAGAGAGCCTCTGAGGACATGCAAGAAACCAGATCCATTCTGGCCTCCAATGAGGTCTCAGTAGAGGAATCCAACAGAAAAAAAATGGATGATCCTCAGAGCTTTCACCAGTCTCGAGAGAGATGTCCAGAGGAGGCAATACAGCAGCTGAATCTGACCTAACATTTTTGGTCTTCTTGGTAGATGGCTGTCCCTCAGGATGGGACAATTATGCAATAGCACCCTGCACCAACAATGGAAGACACTAGTTCTCTGGGTAAATAGACAAAGAGGACAGATGACTATAAGCAATCTTAGGGACAAACGCTTGACAAATCGAGCACTTAGTATGGCCATGAGAAGCACTCAACCACTAAAGACACTGATAGTGATGGTCCTTATGGGGAATCTGTCTGACACACTGACATTTTCCCTTTCTGGATGACAAGTAAACTTCAAACCAAAAGAAAAAAGAGATAAGAAGAAAACCCCAAAGGGGCATTTATCTGAAAAAGGCTTGGTATCCAGCACAAACAAAGGAGCATTCAGACTGATGATTGAAGATGGCATTCAGACTGGCAGCAAAGAAGTTCTGAGGTATGTATGTCCGTATGTCACCTTTATGTCCTACACAGTGAGCAGGGAGCATATGTGTGATGTGTGATGTCCTTGAAATCTAAGGCTTTGGTATACTGGCCGGACATTGGGCTACCCTTGGTAGGGAATCTTTTTAGTAAAGAATACTACAACAGTGATATGGAAAAACATCAAAACTCACTGCCATGGAATAATGTTTTGCAAGGGACAATCAGGATGTAGTCATTACCTTTGTCAGATCTCACACTAGGGTCAGCCATTAGTGAAAGATCTTCCATTAACCTGGGATCCTTATCCCATCTTAATTATGACGTAAAGAGCAAGCACTCAACAGATTCAAATGTAAACTGAAAAACAAACTACTAGAGTATACTACCTATACATGCTTAGGAAATAATGGCTAATAATATACAAGAACTGTGTCCACTCAAATCTGCATAAAATTGCAATAGCAACACTCTTAATAGCTGATGTGAACAACTATTTCACTATGCAGGCATTGTATACTTTGACTTGTGTGTGTGTGTGCCATCACACTCATACAATAGTGGGCTACTATGACTGGCTTGGAACCCCTATCCTGCATCCCCCAGTCCTGTAAGCACTGTTGTGAAGCAATCCTCTGCTTGCATGTGAACCCAAAATGGATGAGCCAGAGCCCAAGCTACTAGTCAGGCTAAGGTGTTCTGGATCATAATCAGGACTTCATCCTTCTGTGATAGAGAGATGAGCTTAATTCTGATTGTTTTCTGAATTATTTACCTTTTCAAACTGATGCATTAAAACAGCAGCATGGGAAATGCTTTTTTTGTATTTCTTTTTTTCATTTTTTTTTTAAGTCAATTCTGATACTTCTGACCTCTTGATGACAACTGTGCAGGCTCTATCCTGTCCATCAAATTGGCCTTTTCATTCCACCAGGAGGCGAGAGCCCTTCTTTCCAGCCAGGAGTAAGGGTCAGGTTAAGAAAGCTGAGCTGTTATCTTTTTGAGAAATCAGAGGGGGTTTCACTTAGGTCATATACAGTTTCATAGTACACAAGCCTGCAGTGGGATGCTGTGCAATGGTATGCAAGGAACATGTCTCCCTCCTCTGTAAAAGCTATCCTCTAAAACATCCTGTCCTCTTTAAGGCAATGTGCTTCTGGTATTCCATGTTCTGCACTGGGAATTTGATATGGAGACATGGCTTCTAAGCATGTGACCCATGCAGTCTCCCAGGAGAGAGAGAGAGATTAGTAAGCAACTTTGCATGTTTTATCACAAGAGGCATTAGTAAAGGATGATGAAACTGCATCACAACTACAAAATAAATTGCTCACAGTGCATGTATTACATGACATGACACTAAAGTTTCACTTGTAGGAGATGCAATAAAATTTTACATGGTAGCCAGTACACTTTTTGTGTATGAGATCCAAGTGCTAGAGAGCATATACACACTTATTTCAGAATGCTTGTAACTCAGACTATATAGTAGTCATGTAACAGTGTACTAATAAACTGTTACCTAATCAAAATTATTAATGGTACAAAAAAGGAAATCTTTATTTAATACAAATGCAGCTTTTGAATTCTGGAGTTATGTTAAAATATATTATGCCCATATACTTTTTAAATGGCTTGTTGCAACAGGATTCCTTAAAGGTAGATGGTGACTAGCCAAAGGAAAATTTAATTCTGTATTGCAGATTTGGGAGAGCAAATGACCCGTCAGTTATGGTAGACTCATTTCTAGATTTTCATGTCGGTAGTTTTTTTGTGGAGTGGTGGTCTGAGTTTGTATGTTTTGCATGTGAATGTGAAGTTTGATTAGTTTTCTCTTTTAGTGAGAATGTAGTTGATAATTGTGATTGGTTACCCTTTAGCCTTTTGGCTAGTATCAGCTGTAGTGTGCAGTACCCTAGAAGAATGGATGATTGCACAGAGTGGTGAGAATGAAATTATCTACACTACATCGAGTCTGTGGCCTTAGTTGATTTGATGTTAAATTGACCTGTTTTTTTTTTTGGCAACAAAACAGATGGTTGACTGTTGTGAGAAACTGTACAATCCCCAGGGTTGAGAATGCCATCCCTCCCTCAGGGATTGTGCAATCACAGATTTAGGAGACATATCTAGCAGGGGTGTTCATGAAGTTTGCATGTTCTGAGGAGTAAGGGGAAATATTAGCACTGAGGATATAGAAGAGGCAGGGAGAAGAGAAAAGAGCTACAATAGCTAGAAGAGACCACAAATGAAAAAAAAAGCTGAATGGCATGGGTATAAACACTAGAATGAAAATTAATGATTACATTTTCTATTTTATCTATGTATGTGAGTGTAAAAGAATTACAGTGTTACAGTGGTTGAGAAAACACCATTATGAATTTATAATTATCCTGGACACCATATGTTGTTCTCATTTGGAAAGGGAGCAATTTGGTAAACTTTGTGGGGAGGGCATTATTTGGAACAGAGGGACTGAGACCTGTTCAGGTACTGTTTTCATTTATCAACAGTATCCAGTCACAATTCAATATTTTTTTTTGTTATTAAGGACAGTTACGTGGTTAATAGTGCATGCAATCATTAGACACACTATAGTTGGAAAAATTGCTCTGACTGCTAGTCCTAAATATGAGGCCAGCTTAAGCTACTGGAGAGTGAGAGGGCATATTTAGTAATCATCTTATCAATTATAGTAGCAGGTAACTTCAATAGTAATGTATGATGTACTAAAGGCAAGCTAATCAAAGATGCCAGAACTGGTAAGGAGCTTTTAATGATAGGTAATCTGCAGCTAGAATAGAATGAAGGCTATCCATGTTATAGAGGGAGGGTTGAGGTAGACTTTTATTTTCTGACAGGTTACAAAAAGTATCAGGAGGCAAAAATTGACTGTTCTGGTCATTGTTTTATATTGAGGGCTTCTCCTGATGAAGAAGTAAGTATTGTAGGGAAGAATGGTTTAAAAAGAATTAAAAACTAAATGGGTGCAGGAGGAAAATTGGCAAAGCAATCTGAAAACATTTTGGAAAAAGTAGTGACATCAAAATGTAGAGTGGAGGTATGCAAGGATGCCCATTAGTGGGAGTCTTTTTTACTTGGTGTTGAACTCAATAATCAAGTACGTGGATGTTACATTTTTAGGGGGACAATGGGAGTTGGTTAAGGGGTGAACATTCCTCATTTTTTAATTACATAGATGATTTAATGCTAGTTTCTCAGAATAAACAGTTTTGGTATATTTATTTGAAGGCATGGAAAGGACTTACAGAATTACAAATAAATATGGAAAAATATAAGGGGCTTGGGACAGATTTTGGGATATCTGGTACAGAATCCACTGCATTGGAAATAAAAGTATTAGGCATTACTGTTAGTGGACAAGAAAGAACAGAAACATTGGGAATGTGTGGTTTCAAAAATGAAAGACACAGCTTTTTGAAAACCTTCAAAACATCATTTAGGAAGAAGGATTATTTAATAAATTGGACACTTATGGGATTAACCAGTTACCAAGTTGGTATTTTTATTTTGCCTAAAGAAAGCGGAAATATTAAATAGTGTTTCTTAATTTTTCTGGGGAGCCTGATTAAATCCCATCAGAAGAAATATTGTTTAGCAGATGTATTATATGTTACAAAGCATTAAAGATAGGGACAGAAATGTTTGGTATTTTTTATTTAAAAGATAGCAGTCTTTTTGGGAAGCTTCTGAAAGGAAAGAGAGTAACATTCAATGGGGAAGTAGAAATGAAGGAATTACAGAACTGGATGCATCAGTGGAATGCATGTTTACATGGCTTAGTGGCTGTTAGAAGACTATGGTGTATATGCTCTCTGGAACATTTCTATTATGAAGATGGATATATTAAAAGAAATGCACAAGAGAGATAGAGAAATAATTAGAAGGAAGAGAATTAGGTGTGGGGGAATATCAGAATGGTCTGATTTTTTGAGGTAGCTACCCTTTCTAAAATTACTCATTGAACAAATAATGCGGTATCAGACTTCTGCAGAAAGAAGGTATTATAGCCAAGGATTAAATACAGAAGATGATGATGGGTATGTTTCCATAAAATGTACTAGAGTTTGACACTTTTGAGGTCTGCTATACAAAGAATTCCCATTTGAGGAAATAAACAAAATGTATCAATGGCTGTTATAAAATTTGGAGACTATGGGATTTCATGGGATGCATCTGTTGAGAAAATAAAATATTTTTTTCAGTTGTTTGGCTATTATGGATAGCAAAATGGCAAGAAGTATCATATAATAAGATGCGTTGCTTGACTGAAATTTTGTGAGACCTTATTTTTTATGAACAAAATAGTAGGTGGATAAACTATTTATTGCTCATATTTTCTTTCATGATATTTTTCAGTTTTGTAAGCTGGAGTATCATTTTGGAAAAAAAATCACAGATGTTATTTTCTTTGTTTGTAATACAGAGTCAGAATCATCATTGTACATCATTCCTTTGTACATTGGTAAATAAGTAATTTTTGTATAAAAATTAAAGACCCCCCCCCTTACTCTTTTAAGGACAGTTTTGGGATGTGATCACTAGGTGGTACCAGTGGGCTTTTACTGGCGATCACTAAGTCTAAGCTGGAGGCTGTGTGTGGAGGTCAGATGGAGAAGGAGAGCATGAAATGTGTAATTGAAAAGGAAAAAAAAGATACTTTGGAGGTAAATATTTTGCCATCATGGTTCTGGATGACTCTGTTTTATAAAAAAATTATAGATGAAGCATTAGCAGAAGAATCAGAGCCATGCAATGGGGTGTGGTAATGGACAAAATATTTGGTGAGGAGGAGCTGACAGAAAAACAAAAAGATGTAAAATGGCACGGTTAGAGAGAGAGGAGACTTCCAGCTAGAGGAGTAACTGTCTGGGCTGCAGAAATATGAATCAGAGCAAAAGAAAAGGATGCGCAGGTGCAGCAAAGACATTCTGAAGCTGATGAGAGCTGGAGGAAAAGGTCAGTGATGAAGGTGAAATCAAAGGATGACCAGCAAATAAACACAAAGACATACTGAAGCTGTTGAGAGCTGGAGGAAAAGGTCAGTGATGAAGGTGAAATCAAAGGATGACCAGCAAATAAACACAAAGACATACTGAAGCTGTTGAGAGCTGGCGGAAAAGGTCAGTGATGAAGGTGAAGGTGAAATCAAAGGATGACCAGCAAATAAACACAAAGACATACTGAAGCTGTTGAGAGCTGGAGGAAAAGGTCAGTGATGAAGGTGAAGGTGAAATCAAAGGATGACCAGCAAATAAACACAAAGACATACTGAAGCTGTTGAGAGCTGGCGGAAAAGGTCAGTGATGAAGGTGAAGGTGAAATCAAAGGATGACCAGCAAATAAACAGGCGCTGTGTTTTAGACAATGTTGTTATGCCCTGGGGTTCAATTTGTCTGATACTAGGGCACTAATACATACAGCAACTGAAGCTTTCTGCAAAATTAGTTTTGAGACATTTGTATTAGCAGAAGAATTATTACTGAATGTTAAGGGAAAAGCATTATATCTCTTCGGAAGAACTGTGTTCACCAAAATTTAAATGTTCAATTAAAAAGAAAACTGTTGCTACATTTAAAAACAACTGAGATTGGAGAAAATGAACACAATTTTTTTTTTCCTAAGCTTATGTCAGGATGGACATGTTGTTGTTGTTGCTATGTCTTTCAGCTTTTCCCGGTTAGGGGTCGCCACAGCAGAACTCCGGTCCGCTAATGATTGGCAGTAGATTTTTACGTGCCAAGTTGCCAGCTCTGACGCACAACCTTCAACGAAGGTATGCCCATTCCCGCATGTCTCCACACAGAAGACGCTCTAGCTGAGAATCGAACAGGACAACGTCTTACTGTGATGCGACAATGCTACCGCAGCACCACCACCATAGTAGTATGTCAGGATGGGCATAATATTTTAAAAAAAGTTGTAGGTAACTGAAAAGTAGAGAGTGAGGTTTGGGATGTTTGTGCAACTTTAAAAATAGAAAATAAATTGCAGTAGGTGCCTAATGTGATGATGAATGGGGGAAAAGGGGATTAATAAGTGCTGGCACAGCCAAAAGCACATTCTGGTTTTCTATTGGGATGGATCACATTTAATCCAGGATTGTATAAAAAGAAGGTGTGGGCAGTGTGTGAGTTTGGACATTACAGAAAAAGAAACTGTAAACCATATTCTAGGAAAAGTGAAAGTGAGGAATATTTCTGGTTTGATTGTCCACTAATTAAAGAAGAAAGACAGAGTGAGGAAAATGAGAGAAGACCATGTATTTTATTAAAAGAAAGGGTGGAAAAGAATGATGTAATGGTGGTGGGGTGAAAACCTACAAGGTGAAAATATAGAAACTGCTGCACAAGACAGAGTCCAGAAATTAACAAATAAAAAAAGAAACACATACAGATGGAAAACAGGTTTTGGGTATCAGAAACAGAGTAAGAAGAAGAGAAAGATGTAAGCTCTGAGTCATAAAATATTGAAGGTCGTATTGGGAGAAGGGTGAGAATGAAAAAAAGAAAGCAAAACAATAAAAGAAGACATGCAAAAAAGTATAGTATCACTGAATTTCAGTAACATGAAAAGTAATGTTATAAAAATGATGGTGTGAAAAGTTTATACAGAGGTAATTTTGTTTGATCTAAGTTCTACATAAAAGGAATTTGAGATGGTGTGGAAAAGAATATAAAAGTGGTGTGGACAAAAGGGAGTGATACATGTTGAAGTATTTCAGTATTATTGTAAATGAAGAGATTAAAACATTAGATACAGTGCTGGTGGTAACAAGCAGAGTTTTAGTTTGTGATGTAACAAAGGAACAGAAGTTGTTTACAATAGTAGTAGTCTAGGCATATAGAAATGCAAATAAAAAAAAGTTTGAGGAAACTCAATCTATGTGATAGAACATATGTCTGTTATGGCAGTGGGGACTTAAATTGAAATTTAAAAAAGAAGAAAGAGAAAGCAGCACACGATGACAGATGTTGTAAATAGGGGTAGTTTAATGGTGGGTAACAGGTGAGAATGCACTCATAAGAGGGGAATTACTAAAAACAGAGACTGATCATAAATTGTTCACAGATGACATGAAAGAAATAAAATGTGGAATTAGAGAATCAACATTTTCAGATCATATGGTTGTATTGGAATTAATAGGGGAGAATAAAATTATAATAAAATAAGGAAAAGGGCGAAAAAGACTGACACGCAAAATTTCAGGAATTCAATGTCGTAAAAACAAAGTGGGAGTTATAGAACAATCATATAACAATGAAACCATTTTATGGACATCTGACAAAGTGGTGGATGGTATAAAAAGAACATTTTTAAAAAATACTTAAAATTAAAGAGAGCAATAGAAGACGGCAACATGAAATATATTAAGCAAAAATAAATTTGTGAAATAATAGTAGAAAAATGGTGCAGAAAGTTTTGAAGAAAAAGAAGAATAGAAATTTGATAAATATAATCAAGAAAAATGTAAATAATACTTAGACAAAATGTTATTTAAAGGAGAGAAAAGAAGTCATTTATCCATTTTTAAAGAAGAAATTGAGATACAATGGGAGAAAAAATAATGTAATAAAGGATTAAATTGATACAGTTGAAAGGTATGTAGAGAATATGTATGAGGAAAAAATGTAAGGGGAGATTTATGGAAAGTAAAGAAGATGAAAAAGGTGCTAGTGGAAGAAATACCAAATCGAATCAAGAGGAGTGAGTGAAGGTGTATGGGAATTAAAGAAGATGAAAAGGGTGGTGGTGAAAGAAATACCAAAATGAATCAAGAGGAGTGAGTGAAGGTGTATGGGAATTAAAGAAGATGAAAAGGGTGGTGGTAGAAGAAATACCAAAATGAATCAAGAGCAGTGAGTGAAGGTGTATGGGAATTAAAGAAGATGAAAAGGGTGGTGGTGGAATAAATACCAAAACGAATCAAGAGGAGTGAGTGAAGGTGTATGGGAATTAAAGAAGATGAAAAGGGTGGTGGTAGAAGAAATACCAAAACGAATCAAGAGGAGTGAGTGAAGGTGTATGGGAATTAAAGAAGATGAAAAGGGTGGTGGTGGAAGAAATACCAAAACGAATCAAGAGGAGTGAGTGAAGGTGTATGGGAATTAAAGAAGATGAAAAGGGTGTTGGTGGAAGAAATACCAAAATGAATCAAGAGGAGTGAGTGAAGGTGTATGAGAATTAAAGAAGATGAAAAGGGTGGTGGTGGAAGAAATGCCAAAACGAATCAAGAGGAGTGAGCGAAGGTGTATGGGAATTAAAGAAGATGAAAAGGGTGGTGGTAGAAGAAATACCAAAATGAATCAAGAGCAGTGAGTGAAGGTGTTTGGGAATTAAAGAAGATGAAAAGGGTGGTGGTGGAAGAAATACCAAAACGAATCAAGAGGAGTGAGTGAAGGTGTATGGGAATTAAAGAAGATGAAAAGGGTGGTGGTAGAAGAAATACCAAAACGAATCAAGAGGAGTGAGTGAAGGTGTATGGGAATTAAAGAAGATGAAAAGGGTGGTGGTGGAAGAAATACCAAAACGAATCAAGAGGAGTGAGTGAAGGTGTATGGGAATTAAAGAAGATGAAAAGGGTGTTGGTGGAAGAAATACCAAAACGAATCAAGAGGAGTGAGTGAAGGTGTATGTGAATTAAAGAAGATGAAAAGGGTGGTGGTGGAAGAAATACCAAAACGAATCAAGAGGAGTGAGTGAAGGTCTATGGGAATTAAAGAAGAAGAAAAAGGTGCTAGTGGAAGAAATACCAAAATGAATCAAGAGGAGTGAGTGAAGGTGTATGGGAATTAAAGAAGATGAAAAGGGTGGTGGTGGCAGAAATACCAAAACGAATCAAGAGGAGTGAGTGAAGGTGTATGGGAATTAAAGAAGATGAAAAGGTTGGTGGTGGAAGAAATACCAAAACGAATCAAGAGGAGTGAGTGAAGGTGTATGTGAATTAAAGAAGATGAAAAGGGTGGTGGTGGAAGAAATACCAAAACAAATCAAGAGGAGTGAGTGAAGGTGTATGGGAATTAAAGAAGATGAAAAGGGTGGTGGTGGAAGAAATACCAAAATGAATCAAGAGGAGTGAGTGAAGGTGCATGGGAATTAAAGAAGATGAAAAGGGTGGTGGTGGAAGAAATACCAAAATGAATCAAGAGGAGTGAGTGAGTGAAGGCGGATCAGAATTAAAGAAGATGAAAAGGATGGTGGTGGAAGAATTACAAAAACGAATCAAGAGGAGTGAGTGAAGGTGTATGGGAATTAAAGAAGATGAAAAGGGTGGTGGTGGAGGAAATACCAAAACGAATCAAGAGGAGTGAGTGAAGGTGTATGGGAATTAAAGAAGATGAAAAGGGTGGTGGTGGAAGAAATACCAAAACGAATCAAGAGGAGTGAGTGAAGGTGTATGGGAATTAAAGAAGATGAAAAGGGTGGTGGTGGAAGAAATACCAAAACGAATCAAGAGGAGTGAGTGAAGGTGTATGGGAATTAAAGAAGATGAAAAGGGTGGTGGTGGAAGAAATACCAAAATGAATCAAGAGGAGTGAGTGAAGGTGCATGGGAATTAAAGAAGATGAAAAGGGTGATGGTGGAAGAAATACCAAAACAAATCAAGAGGAGTGAGTGAAAGTGTATGGGAATTAAAGAAGATGAAAAGGGTGGTGGTGGAAGAAATACCAAAATGAATCAAGAGGAGTGAGCGAAGGTGTATGGGAATTAAAGAAGATGAAAAGGGTGGTGGTGGAAGAAATACCAAAACGAATCAAGAGCAGTGAGTGAAGGTGTATGGGAATTAAAGAAGATGAAAAGGGTGGTGGTGGAAGAAATACCAAAATGAATCAAGAGGAGTGAGTGAAGGTGCATGGGAATTAAAGAAGATGAAAAGGGTGATGGTGGAAGAAATACCAAAACGAATCAAGAGGAGTGAGTGAAGGTGTATGGGAATTAAAGAAGATGAAAAGGGTGGTGGTGGAAGAAATACCAAAATGAATCAAGAGGAGTGAGTGAAGGTGCATGGGAATTAAAGAAGATGAAAAGGGTGATGGTGGAAGAAATACCAAAACGAATCAGGAGGAGTGAGTGAAAGTGTATGGGAATTAAAGAAGATGAAAAGGGTGGTGGTGGAAGAAATACCAAAACGAATCAAGAGGAGTGAGTGAAGGTGTATGGGAGTTGAAGAAGATGAAAAGGGTGGTGCTGGAAGAAATACCAAAATGAATCAAGAAAAGTGAGTGAAGGTGTATGGGAATTAAAGAAGATGAAAAGGGTGGTGGTGGAAGAAATACCAAAATCAATCAAGAGGAGTGAGTGAAGGTGTATGGGAATTAAAGAAGATGAAAAGGTGGTGGTGGAAGAAATACCAAAACGAATCAAGAGGGGTGAGTGAAGGTGCATGAGAATTAAAGAAGATGAAAAGGGTGGTGGTCGAAGAAATACCAAAACGAATCAAGAGGAGTGAGTTTAGGTGTATGGGAATTAAAGAAGATGAAAAGGGTGGTGGTGGAAGAAATACCAAAATGAATCAAGAGGAGTGAGTGAAGGTGTATGGGAATTAAAGAAGATGAAAAGGGTTGTGGTGGAAGAAATACCAAAACAAATCAAGAGAAGTGAGTGAAGGTGTATGGGAATTAAAGAAGATGAAAAGGGTGGTGGTGGAAGAAATACCAAAATGAATCAAGAGGAGTGAGTGAAGGTGCATAGGAATTAAAGAAGATGAAAAGGGTGGTGGTGGAAGAAATACCAAAATGAATCAAGAGGAGTGAGTGAGTGAAGGTGCATGGGAATTAAAGAAGATGAAAAGGATGGTGGTAGAAGAAATACCAAAACGAATCAAGAGGAGTGAGTGAAGGTGTATGGGAATTAAAGAAGATGAAAAGGGTGGTGGTGGAAGAAATACGAAAACTAATCAAGAGGAGTAAGTGAAGGTGTATGGGAATTAAAGAAGATGAAAAGGGTGGTGGTAGAAGAAATACCAAAACGAATCAAGAGGAGTGAGTGAAGGTGTATGGGAATTAAAGAAGATGAAAAGGGTGGTGGTGGAAGAAATACCAAAACGAATCAAGAGGAGTGAGTGAAGGTGTATGGGAATTAAAGAAAATGAAAAGGGTGGTGGTGGAAGAAATACCAAAATGAATCAAGAGGAGTGAGTGAAGGTGCATGGGAATTAAAGAAGATGAAAAGGGTGATGGTGGAAGAAATACCAAAACGAATCAAGAGTGAGTGAAGGTGTACGGGAATTAAAGAAGATGAAAAGGGTGGTGGTGGAAGAAATACCAAAACGAATCAAGAGGAGTGAGTGAAGGTGTATGGGAATTAAAGAAGATGAAAAGGGGGGTGGTGGAAGAAATACCAAAACAAATCAAGAGGGGTGAGTGAAGGTGTATGGGAATTAAAGAAGATGAAAAGGGTGGTGGTGGAAGAAATACCAAAACGAATCAAGAGGAGTGAGTGAAGGTGCATGGGAATTAAAGAAGATGAAAAGGGTGGTGGTGGAAGAAATACCAAAATGAATCAAGAGGAGTGAGTGAGTGAAGGTGCATCAGAATTAAAGAAGATGAAAAGGATGGTGGTGGAAGAATTACAAAAATGAATCAAGAGGAGTGAGTGAAGGTGTATGGGAATTAAAGAAGATGAAAAGGGTGGTGGTGGAGGAAATACCATAACGAATCAAGAGGAGTGAGTGAAGGTGTATGGGAATTAAAGAAGATGAAAAGGGTGGTGGTGGAAGAAATACCAAAACGAATCAAGAGGAGTGAGTGAAGGTGTATGGGAATTAAAGAAGATGAAAAGGGTGGTGGTGGAAGAAATACCAAAACGAATCAAGAGGAGTGAGTGAAGGTGTATGGGAATTAAAGAAGGTGAAAAGGGTGGTGGTGGAAGAAATACCAAAATGAATCAAGAGGAGTGAGTGAAGGTGCATGGGAATTAAAGAAGATGAAAAGGGTGATGGTGCAAGAAATACCAAAACGAATCAAGAGGAGTGAGTGAAAGTGTATGGGAATTAAAGAAGATGAAAAGGGTGGTGGTGGAAGAAATACCAAAATGAATCAAGAGGAGTGAGCGAAGGTGTATGGGAATTAAAGAAGATGAAAAGGGTGGTGGTGGAAGAATTACCAAAACGAATCAAGAGCAGTGAGTGAAGGTGTATGGGAATTAAAGAAGATGAAAAGGGTGGTGGTGGAAGAAATACCAAAATGAATCAAGAGGAGTGAGTGAAGGTGCATGGGAATTAAAGAAGATGAAAAGGGTGATGGTGGAAGAAATACCAAAACGAATCAAGAGGAGTGAGTGAAGGTGTATGGGAATTAAAGAAGATGAAAAGGGTGGTGGTGGAAGAAATACCAAAATGAATCAAGAGGAGTGAGTGAAGGTGCATGGGAATTAAAGAAGATGAAAAGGGTGATGGTGGAAGAAATACCAAAACGAATCAAGAGGAGTGAGTGAAAGTGTATGGGAATTAAAGAAGATGAAAAGGGTGGTGCTGGAAGAAATACCAAAACGAATCAAGAGGAGTGAGTGAAGGTGTATGGGAGTTAAAGAAGATGAAAAGGGTGGTGCTGGAAGAAATACCAAAACGAATCAAGAGAAGTGAGTGAAGGTGTATGGGAATTAAAGAAGATGAAAAGAGTGGTGGTGGAAGAAATACCAAAATGAATCAAGAGGAGTGAGTGAAGGTGTATGGGAATTAAAGAAGATGAAAAGGTGGTGGTGGAAGAAATACCAAAACGAATCAAGAGGGGTGAGTGAAGGTGCATGAGAATTAAAGAAGATGAAAAGGGTGGTGGTCGAAGAAATACCAAAACGAATCAAGAGGAGTGAGTTAAGGTGTATGGGAATTAAAGAAGATGAAAAGGGTGGTGGTGGAAGAAATACCAAAACAAATCAAGAGGAGTGAGTGAAGGTGTATGGGAATTAAAGAAGATGAAAAGGGTGGTGGTGGAAGAAATACCAAAACGAATCAAGAGGAGTGAGAGAAGGTGCATGGGAATTAAAGAATATGAAAAGTGTGGTGGTGGAAGAAATACCAAAACGAATCAAGAGGAGTGAGTGAAGGTGTATGGGAATTAAAGAAGATGAAAAGGGTGGTGGTGGAAGAAATACCAAAACAAATCAAGAGGAGTGAGTGAAGGTGTATGGGAATTAAAGAAGATGAAAAGGGTTGTGGTGGAAGAAATACCAAAATAAATCAAGAGAAGTGAGTGAAGGTGTATGGGAATTAAAGAAGATGAAAAGGGTGGTGGTGGAAGAAATACCAAAATGAATCAAGAGGAGTGAGTGAAGGTGCATAGGAATTAAAGAAGATGAAAAGGGTGGTGGTGGAAGAAATACCAAAATGAATCAAGAGGAGTGAGTGAGTGAAGGTGCATGGGAATTAAAGAAGATGAAAAGGATGGTGGTAGAAGAAATACCAAAACGAATCAAGAGGAGTGAGTGAAGGTGTATGGGAATTAAAGAAGATGAAAAGGGTGGTGGTGGAAGAAATACGAAAACTAATCAAGAGGAGTAAGTGAAGGTGTATGGGAATTAAAGAAGATGAAAAGGGTGGTGGTAGAAGAAATACCAAAATGAATCAAGAGGAGTGAGTGAAGGTGTATGGGAATTAAAGAAGATGAAAAGGGTGGTGGTGGAAGAAATACCAAAACGAATCAAGAGGAGTGAGTGAAGGTGTATGGGAATTAAAGAAAATGAAAAGGGTGGTGGTGGAAGAAATACCAAAATTAATCAAGAGGAGTGAGTGAAGGTGCATGGGAATTAAAGAAGATGAAAAGGGTGATGGTGGAAGAAATACCAAAACGAATCAAGAGTGAGTGAAGGTGTATGGGAATTAAAGAAGATGAAAAGGGTGGTGGTGGAAGAAATACCAAAACGAATCAAGAGGAGTGAGTGAAGGTGCATGGAAATTAAAGAAGATGAAAAGGGTGGTGGTGGAAGAAATACCAAAACGAATCAAGAGGAGTGAGTGAAGGTGCATGGGAATTAAAGAAGATGAAAAGGGTGGTGGTGGAAGAAATACCAAAATGAATCAAGAGGAGTGAGTGAAGGTGCATGGGAATTAAAGAAGATGAAAAGGGTGACGGTGGAAGAAATACCAAAACGAATCAAGAGGAGTGAGTTAAGGTGTATGCGAATTAAAGAAGATGAAAAGGGTGGTGGTGGAAGAAATACCAAAACAAATCAAGAGGAGTGAGTGAAGGTGCATGAGAATTAAAGAAGATGAAAAGGGTGGTGGTTTAAGAAATACCAAAACGAATCAAGAGGAGTGAGTGAAGGTGCATGGGAATTAAAGAAGATAAAAAGGGTGATGGTGGAAGAAATACCAAAACGAATCAAGAGGAGTGAGTGAAGGTGTATGGGAATTAAAGAAGATGAAAAGGGTGGTGGTGGAAGAAATACCAAAACGAATCAAGAGGAGTGAGTGAAGGTGTATGGGAATTAAAGAAGATGAAAAGGGTGGTGGTGGAAGAAATACCAAAACGAATCAAGAGGAGTGAGTGAAGGTGTATGGGAACTAAAGAAGATGAAAAGGGTGGTGGTGGAAGAAATACCAAAACGAATCAAGGGGAGTGAGTGAAGGTGCATGGGAATTAAAGAAGATGAAAAGGGTGGTGGTGGAAGAAATACCAAAACGAATCAAGAGGAGTGATTGAAGGTGTATGGGAATTATAGAAGATGAAAATGGTGGTGGTGGAAGAAATACCAAAACGAATCAAGAGGAGTGAGTGAAGGTGTATGGGAATTAAAGAAGAAGAAAAGGGTGGTGGTGGAAGAAATACCAACACGAATCAAAAGGAGTGAGTGAAGGTGTATGGGAATTAAAGAAGATGAAAAGGGTGGTGGTGGAAGAATGGAAAAAAGAATCAAGAGGAAAGTTAACTGATGTATAAAGGAAGGTGTGGAAGAATCCTCACCAGGTCCAGATAGATTCGAATATCATTTTAATAAAGAAGTGTCAGGTAGTAAAAATGATGTTTCTCTGCAACTGTTGATTGACTGGATTGAGAAATGTATAAAAGAAGATATTTGTAAGGGAGTTATAAAATGTATATGGAAAAAGGGGAAAGGCAAGAAATAAACTGGAGAACAATTACATTGAAAAATGAAAAACAATCACCTAACTGGTTAATCCAGGAAATTTCTGACCTCTGCACTCCTACTCCCCACTTTCTATATGGCTCTACAGTACTGTTTAATCTTCAAGCTTCTATCCAAATAAACTAAACCAATGCTACAATAAAAATAGCAAAATCTGCCAGTAACTTATCAAACAGAAGCTATTATGTTTTAGCCCTAAAACAGTGTGATTGGCTCGAATTACTCAAACAACCCACACACACACACACAACTACTCCTAGTCCACAAATTAATCTACAAACCAGAAAAAAGCAAAGCCCTATTAGACTTTTTGAATACATACAATCCTGCTAGGCCACTTTGATCTGAAAACAAAATGCATCTCACTGTCTACAAACCATACCTGTCAGCAGGAACCTCTCCTATTTCAGTTATGTACCCCACTCCTGGAACTTTATCCCTTTATTCCTTAAACATACTAACAAACTTTACAATTTCAAGACAAATCTAAAAAAATAAAAATCACTATAACTATTTGTTTTTCACTCTAAGTTCACTAACACCTTCATATCATAGTAGGACGTAATGACCTAACATCAAAAGAATCTCTCTCATTAATGATACCATTATATAATGTATGCTATTCTACCTCTTCAGCCAATAGTTTCCTCTCTCGTGTCCACCCTTAACATTCTCATTTTTCTAATAATAATAAACTCTCTCTCTCTCTCTCTCTCTCTCTCTCTCTCCATGTCCTTAATTTTCCATCCTGTTCATTACTCCTTCTCATCTTATTCTATTCCTCTGTCTATTTTGGCAGCAGAATATTCTATTATTTTTCACCTCCATATACTATTAGAAATATAGTCAATTTTTCTTTAAATTAACAAAGTCTTTACACTTCTGCAAAGGTTTTGCTACTTACAGTACATATTTTCGTCACAATTTATTCTAGTTGTATTTTGTAAACGTATTTGAATCTGTTTGTGTTTAATCTAGTGTGGGGAATTTCTTCCCTTTGTATATAATGTGATTTTAAGTGCGTTTTTATTGAATATTTTTCCCCAGCACATTCCAAAATTTTTAATCTGCTGTGAAGCTTTTATCCCCTTCTATATAATTACTCTTCAATACTGCTTAAATGTTTCTGAATCTGTTGTGGAGCTCTTCTCCCCAGGTTTCCACTGAAAATGGGTCATTGGCTCAGTCAGACTTTCCCAGTTATGAATAGACAAATTAATCATAATAAATAAATATATACATGGATATAGCTATAGATATATATATGTGTGTGTCTAAATATATAAAAAGTTGTAGGTATACCAACTTCGCAGTCAAAATATAGTTGGGAAAAGTAAAACAAAAAATAGTAATGTGTACTGCTGGGTCATGCATTAAAAGTGCATGGTGGGTCGATTTGCCAAACCACTAAGAAAAAAAACACTCAAAGAAATCCTCCTTGAGGTACAAAAATGTCAGTTTAACTTACCCTTTTAAATTATTCTTTTGTTGGAATAAATCTGAAATATGTTGGTGTCTGGTGTATGTGACACATGAAGGTATCTCATGCTGTAGATTTGGGTAAACCAGTTTTGTGCTCAGTTTAAAAGCCACGCAGCTGTGCTGCAGTTCAAGACATTTCATATACTATATTCATCAGATCCTAACATATTCCATTTATGCATTTGTTTCTACATTTTATGTTAAAGTGGTCTTTCCCATTTACTTCAGAAGGACATATTAATTACCTAGTTTCTACTGAATAAAGCTTTTGGAAGTATGTGTAGGTTTTTAAGAACAGAAAATCTAACTGATAACTTTGCAGTTTAGATCAGAGATAAATTTTATTTAATTTTATTCTTTTTTAATGTATTTTAATAGTTTTACTGAGGTTTATGTTAAAATTATGTTAGTTTTATAGTTTATTTAGTATAATTTAATTTAATTTGGGGCTGCCACTGTGGTGCAGAGGTTAGCGTTGTCACCTCACAGCAAGAGGTTCTTTGGTTCAGTCCTTGGCTGGGGTGCCTTCTGTGCATAGTCTGCATGTCCTCCCTGTAGTCAGGTGGGTTTCCTCCAGGTACTCCAGTTTCCTCCCACATCCCAAAGACATGCTGTAGGTGGAATTGGCCCTAGGCATGAGTGCATGCATGTGCATTCTGTGGAAGGTTGGATACTGGGCTGGCAACTCGACACCGTAAAACTCCACTGCCAATCATGAGCAGACAGGTGATCCGCTATGCCGAAAGAAGAAGTAGTATAATTTTATTTAGTTAAGATACATTTGAGCCCATTTGCCAATGATACCATAGTCTAATTGGTTAGATTTACTCTGTGTTTCTTTTCACTTTATTTTATTTTTACAATTTTTATTCTAATAATAATACATTTCATTGCTAGATTTTTTTTACATGGGGAAGTAAGAGCAAATTACCTTTCTAGAGATTGATTTATGTGGACAGATTGTTTTGGAGATGTGCATGTGATTTTTTTTTGTTATCACTATATGAAATTCTTTTCCATTACAGTTAATGAAAAATGTATTCTGCATTTCAGTTTATTTTCAATGTATTTATTTTTGTTAAAGTAAGTGCTGACTTGGGTTAAAAGATGTTGTTTTGGTGGAAATGGTGTTTTGGGGATGTAATTTTCTATGTTTTGTGTGTGTAATGTATAAATATTTATTTTAATTTTAACAATTAGAATAAATATGGCACATTTCAAAGAATAACAGTTTTGATGCTGCATCAGGGTGTGTATAAACATGTGAACATGTGCAATGACTTTGATGACATGACAAGATTACTTATAAACAAACAATTTTTACAAAGTATACAGTATATATGCCTCCTTAATGGGAATTTGCTAATAAGATAAGTTATTCTACTGCAAAACTGAAGGGGTATGATAAAAATGTTGATCTGTACCACTGCACTGCTGTTTTAATCATCACTTTTTCTGTATTAGAAAGTCTTCATCTATACTCTGCATGCATCATCATACCAATGGTATCATTCTACATGTTTTATCAGGCATGATAATGCATTCAATGTGTACTAATACAGTAAAGATGAGTCTTAGTGCACTGTACACATGTAGAACAAAAAGCTAAAAGAAATAAAACATAAATCACAGCTTTAGACAGCCAATGAGAAAATGGAATTAATGTCACACCTTAAGTAAATCTAAATCAATTAAAACAAACAGCTCAACAATAAACTCTAAGCTATTAACACTTGTTACACTATGTATCAATACCACAAAATTATCACATTAAAAAAAAACTTACTTGTTTTGGAACTACAAGGTGGAGCAGTAGTTAGCACTGTCACCTCACAGCAAGAGGTTCCCTGGTTCAATGCTCAGCTGGGGTGCCTTCTGTGTGGAGTCTCCACATCCTCCCTGCATTCATGTGGGTTTCCTCTGGGTGCTCAGGTTTCCTCCCACATTCCAAAGACATGCCCGTGGAGCATTTCTCCCCAGGTCTCCATTGAAAATGGGCTCTGTCCCAGTCGTCTTTTCCCAGTAAACAAATCTTAAATAAATAAAAACAGTAAAAAGGGCATATGAGAAAGCTCACTCATGCAAACTTAAAAAAAAAAAAAAAACATATTCCATATATGTTGTGCTCAGTTATAGATTAGTGTCCATTACTAAAACCATACTACTACAGTCTGAAAAAAAAAACAGAGCAAAATGATTGCAACTACATTGTTCAACAGAGCAAAAAATGCGCATTTATCAAAAACACTTCTGAAAACACTAAAAACGTTTTCTGGAGGAGGATGCCACTATCCATCCAACTAATCTTGAAACACATGCTGCAGTGGAGATTGAGAAAGCACTACAATATACAAGTATGTGACATGTCCAGAGCAGTGAACAAAGGGCAAAGCCTGCCTACATTGAAAGATCATTCTGCTCTAAACCTACAAAGGGGCATTGCAAATCACACAAACATTCACTACAGCAGCAATTCAGCACACTGCAAACACAATGGACAAAACCACCAAAACAACTGCCACGTAACTTAATAGCAGCTTCACTAAAAGAAAAAAAAGAGCATACCACACAATATATAGCATTCCATTTTATGTAAACTGGGGGAAAATACCTTTGGCAAATGTCTTTTATTAAGAGACAGCCTCAGTGCAACTGCTAAAGTATATTGAAATTAGTTGAAAATAGTAATCCAGACTTAAAAAAAGAGAAAGCACTAATGCAGCATACGGTATCTGTTTGTATGTCAAGTCATTTTTTTGGTAGTATTTAGCATTGTTTTGAAGCTAGTTTCTTATACAGACATACAAGTACATAAAGGTTTGCATATTTTTTTTTAGCTATACATGTGTGTGCAGATATATATATATGTGTGTGTGTGTGTGTGTGTGTGTGTGTGTGTGTGTGTGTGTGTATAGATTCACTTTATATCCTCAAAATACTGAACTATTGAAATTCAGGCTATAAACTCGAATTTTTGAAACCACGAAAACCCAGAACCACGAAATTCAAAATCTCGTACATGGGAGATTTTGAATTTTGCGCTTCTAATGCACACACACACACACACACACACACACACACACACACACACACACACACACACAGACATACACACACACCATCCTCCCCACACACAAACACAAGCTCTCTACACCCCCCTACTTAAATATTCTCACTCTGAGGTCGCACTATACACAAACACATACAAAATACCACCACACAAGCTACATTCTCCTCACTCACATACAGCTCAGCAACAAAACACACTGACACACACCACAGCCCTTACCCAAATCCCTTAACATACACACACACATACACACACACACACACACACACACACACACACACACACACACACACACACACACACACACACACACACACACACACACACACACACACACACACTTACCTGAATCCATAATCACAGCAAAACCTCAGAAGCACGAAATTCAAATCTGCCGGTATTCAAGCATCACCTTCGGGATGGAAAGAAGGTTGTTGAACTATTAGATCTCCATTGTGGAGGATCACCTTGGCACCATGTGGGGGTTCCAGAAGCTTTGGCCAATGGGTCACAGTATAATCAAGAGTCAAATCTGGAAAAATGAACCTTTTCAGAGTATAGCCTTCTTTCCATCCCAGAGGTAATGCTTGAAGAAGCCCCACTAGCTCCCACTTCAGTCAGGAACATGGAACCTACTACCGACAGCTACAATAAACTGGAGAATCTACTTAACAACATGATCTGCCTGAAATGGGAAAGCTTCTACTTAAATCCACCAAAAGGATGACAAGACCTTTTTCAAGGCCACCTTCTACCTCCAGTGCCATTTTAGATCAACTCCTTTAACGCCTCAATGACTAATCAGTGCTGGTTGCCTGGATCACAGTTATGGCTCCATCACTCTGTGCCATAGAGCTGATTGAATGAAAACTCAAGGAGGCAAAATATGTAGATCATTGAGTCCTCATTTGTCATGCAAAGAACACTGACCATCTCACTGGAATTTTTCAGTAAGACGTGGTCTGTTTTCTAAACAGACCAAGAGCTAATCAGCTTGTGAGGAATGAGAAAGTAACTAAAATGTTGCTTTTCAACAAGAACTCTAGTCAGAAGGATAATCTTATCAGTTTCTGAATATCTACCAGTATAGTTGGTCAGGTGGAAAATGCAGTATCCTAGAAATACATTGGTATGCAGTTTGGTGACATCATTATTTCAGATGCTTGTAAAGCAAATTGTCAGACAGACCTACCAACAGCTGGATACCTTACATCACATAAAATATCCCCTCATGATTGAATCTAATCTAAATAATGTGTGAATCTGGCCATAATACTACCAAAGCTTACTTCATTGCCCTGATTCTGTGACTAATCCTTCCTAGGAACCTGAAGATACACTGGAAAGGATATAAACATGCACTTTGCTATGCTTTGCTAATGACATTAGGAGCAAGAGCATAACAGTTCTACAATCCATTAGATACAGTGCATTTTTTTGCAGATTACTAACCATACAAGTTACTCCCCAAAATCTTAATAAATTCCTATATGCACATCATGGAGCTTTGGAAGTTGATGCTTTTAAGCATAAAGCCCTAAGAACTACAATTATATTTGCTAAGTGAGCTTTGAGCTACATCATGGCAAAAAAAATGGAATTTCCGGCCTTATAAAACACACAGTATCAGCTACCTCCCACCTTTCAAGTCCACACTGAAAGTACACTATCTGGAAAATTCTTATTGTTTTCATATCTCGAGAGTAACTCAGATTTATAATGACATCTCCAATCTCTAACCTACCTGTCTCATTAACCTGCTGTATTTTGTTTAACAAAATGCTAACTGTATTGTCTACACTACTTGCCAGATAAAGTAATAAATCCTTATGCAGGATCAAACATCTCTACTCTTGTATCATTCCAGCCCCATAATATTCAATATATATTCCATTTTTTTCAAGAAAGACAACATTTCTTTCTTTTAGGTATTTATTTATGTATTTTGTTATCCTTTTAAATTCTGAATTTAACAGTTGTTTTCATGGATTGCTGCCCAAACCACTCATCCCCAAGTAACCTATTTGTTGTTCAGCAGTAGTTCTGGATTTATCTTTTTACTAGACAGATCTCCTATCTTCTCTGAGGACAGATTCCTCTGGCTACTTCACTGAAGACTGGGGAGCAGGGTTCAATGGAAGTAGAGAAGATGGGCATCAGGACCCATTCGTTTGTGATGGTCAGTTAAGTTTCTGTCTACAGGGAGTGATATTCAGTGATGTTAGACTTGCACAGCACATGCTTTCCTATGCCATGCACTGGACATCTGTTACTTCCCTACCTCTCACTTCTTGTTGCATATTGCTAAGTGCTTGGCCATCACCTGGGGCCATGAAGAGTGTGAGCATTCCATTGAAATCCCCCAGGACAGGAGAGCTTTAAGTAGTCACATCATCCTATCACATCTGTCTGACCATTCTTGCAGCTGGAGCTCATCCCCATACCCATCTATTATGTTACAGAGAGAGATGCCCTTCTTCCTGTGCCAATAGGCCTGCAAACATACTGGTTCTTAGATCACCTTTATTATTATTGGTCTTATGAGTTGCTGTTTTGCTAGGTGTAGTATATCTCACCTTTGTTTAAATTTTGTGTATATAGTATTTATGTTTCTATGCAGATAAGCAAAATTGTCTTTTATAACTAATGCATTTCCTCCTGCCCATCCATATTGTGACTTGACAATCTTGTGTCAGACTCGCTATGTCTGTCTCTCATTTTCTCTCCCTTCTCTTTTTCTGTCACTAGCATCTTGTGTTATGCAGGGATAATATTATCTGCCACTTTGATTTTATTTTCTAACTTGAAGATCTTGTTAACTACTACAGTATAATGGAATATACATGAACAAATAACAATCCCTAGGACTCAGAAAGCCATAGTGTGATCAGATGCCTTATTTCAGAATATTTCCACATCACATTAAGCCTTTTGGATTCATAGATCACACTACCAGTAAGGTTTATTCCCCTCTCAGGGGCCTGAGTCCAGATAGCAGACTTGCAGGTGAAGATAGACGCTAATGTGGCATTCTAGAGAAGTGGCTAATGCTAATTAGCCAAGTGATTTACTCCAGAAATCTCCTTGGCTCCTGATTTGCTTTGCTGAGTAAAAATTTTCAATAGAAAGAAAAACTGAACACTGTCAAAGGACAACAGGTACCCATTGATTCCTATGGGAGTACTCACAGTGCAGGCAGGTTTAGTGAAGCCATGAGGCTGGGGGATATGCTAGGCTGTGTATGTGTGCATGCATGGGGCATGAATGTGTGTACATGCGTGTGTGTGTGTGTGTGTGTATACATATATATATATATATATATATATATATATATATATATATATATGCACACACACACATATAGATTATATATGTCCACACACACACACACACATAGATAGATACAGATTTTACACACACACACACACACACACACACACACATATATATATATATATCTATATATATATATATAGGTACATACACGCACACATATACATCTATATGTGCATATATATTTATGCATGTATATTTGTTTGTGCATTGGGGTATGCATGAGAGTATATGGTTGATTATTTCTGTAAGCAGGATTGAGTGCAGGGGTCTTGTTTTTGAATGAGTGCATGTGGGTTTGTGTTTGTGAGACTGTCTAGTAATATGTGTGTGTAGGGGAAGTGCCTTTGCTAATGCAGTACAATGCATGGGTCACTAGGGAGACAACTACCTTAGATAGGACTGGCAGAACACAGAGCTCAATTCAGAGACATAACAATGAACTGATAATGAGGTCTTTCTTACTACAGATATACAAATCTCGGAATCACTCTAACTTGCAGTCGTTGTAAACTATCAACCTACACTGAGAAATCAGTGCTAATACTGTTTCTCTGATGCTATGATTTTTACAGGAATTAGTCTTTTACATTTTTAGACAAAACTAACTACTGTTACCTCTTATTTTAACTATTTAATTAAAACTTGTTTCTGCCCAGTAATGGCATTAAACGCTAACCTATTCAACCAAATGGAATAAATGCATTTATGACATCTGCTGTACACTTAGGTTGAGTCTCATTCGGTTTCTTAAATATTTCACTGTAACATTTATAAAATGATTGTGTGAAAGATGCACTGCTTTGTTTCATTTGCTGAGAGCAGTAAAAGCTACCCTAAATGAAACATATAGGTCTAAAGGTTCTATAGATGTCATTCCAAAACAATTATGCTGTAAACATTTTAGTTTAACACTTTACAACCTCTTTGAGATTACATTCTAAAGGAAAATGAGAAATAACTCTTACATATCTCACAAATGACCAAAAAATGAGATGTAAAAATCACTAAAGGTCATATAATATACATTTTTGATTGTTTGCCTTAGTAGCATTGTTGCCTCACAGCAAGAGGTTCTCCCATTCGATTCTCAGCTGGTGTGCAGGGAGTGTCTTCTGTGTGGAGTCTGCATGTCCTCCCCGCGGTTGGGTGGGCATTCGAAAGACATGCGTAAATGGGCGTGCTTTTGTTGAAGGTTGAACATCAAGCTGGCACCTCGGCGTTCGTGAAAATCTACTGCCAATCATTAGCGGACCGGAGTTCCGCTGTGGCGACCCCTAACCAGGAAAAGCCGAAAGACAACAACAACCTTAGGATAACAAAACTAAGAGTAAACCAGTTTTTGTGCCTTCAAAGTCAGTGAAACATCGAATCCTGTGAAGCTGCATCATTATCCCTTATATATGTGTGTGTGGTCGACCCCCTTCCTTAGTATTCCTACATAATGCTTTATAGTCCTTAACATTTGAATGAAATATTCATAGTGCACACAGAGCAGTCATTTTAAGTGCTTGTTGATGTTGCAGTTAGTCATGCACATACGTATGTGTTTTCCCTCCAAAAGTAAGTATTCCTCCATAATGTAACATATTCCTTAAAGCATTAATTACATATTCTTTTTGTATATACAGCAGTCATGGTACATGTGTTGCGATCATCTAGTCAGAAATTTGTGTGTATCCCAACAGCCCCACAACAGTCAGCATTCCACCATAATATAGTCCAGAAAATAGGAAGTAAATACTCATAGTGTACATACAGCAGCCATGTTAAGTGAATGCCTTGATTAGACAATAATTCCACTTGAGTCAGCATTCTTGCATATTGTATTATTTAAAACAGGAAGTAAATATTCATAGTGTACATACAGTAATCATATCATGCATCTGAGCCAGGTGCAGCTACTCACGTATTTATGCTTGGCCTATAGCTGCTACTGTATATTCCTTACAATTGGAAGTAAATGTTCATTCTGTAAATAAAGCAGTTAAGTAGCTAGGCATGTATTTACTTCTGGTCAACAATTCTATAATAGTCAACATTCCTGCATAATGTTTATTTCTTAAAAGAGGAAGGGAATGTTCATGGTGTTTATACAGCAGGCCTGGTAAGTGTATTTTATCCTAGTGTGGATAGCAAATCTGCCTTCTGAGTCAGCAAGCATGGGGTTCAGAAATTTACAGCAATATGTGTGGCCTACATATGGTGTATGAGGTGCTTTGGTAAGGGTTCAGCCTTATGTTTATTACAAAAAAAGAGAGGTGCAACACTATGTCTTCTACTTAGTGCACAAAGCACACTAGAATTTGACACAAAAAACACTAAGCATTATAGAGTATGACAACACTATGCTCCCAGCTTAACAGCAAAACACAAAATGCATAGGGTTATTTAATAATCTGAATGGCACAATTGCTCAGTGAAAAAAGTGTCGGAGGGACAGTTCAAACTAGAATGTAGGCTGTACTGTAATGTACCCTTTGTATCTTACGAGCAGTGCACATACCAATGCAGCCTAACATTGGAACACATAGCAGTGAGTAGCATACAGGGGATAGCAGGACTGTAGACTGTAGACAGTTCAGGCTTGGCTGATCTACAGAAATGTGCACTACAGCTCACAATCACACAAACCTGTTTTGTGCTGATTGCTCATTCATGTATAGTACTTGCTATCTGTGTTTCAATTGGCTTTATACTGCACAAATATTATCATGCATCATGTACATCTGACTTATTTTAGGCACTCATTAGGTTGAACATGTATCAAGGTAGGGCAAAGGGGCAATCTGTTGAAAGCAATGTGTTTTACAATATTTATAAGTTCATTTGGCCAATAATCCACCTGGCCAATGTCCCATTGATGAAAAGCTGCATTTACTTAAAGCTGTGTTTGATCAATTGGCATTGAGACTGGAAACATATTGTTTTTTATGTGGCTTTAAGTTGGAAATGTGCTGTGTAACTACATTACAGCATCTGCACTAGGACACGACATCTTTCATCTTATAGAAATCAAAGAAATGAGTTACATGGTGATGGAGGTTGCTGCAGTTGTTAAAATGCCCTTTCAAAAACAAACAATGATCTTGGAAATGATTATAAGGTTTACAAGGCCTCAAAGAGCACCTGTGGTAATGAGGCTGTGGAGGACACCTGGACCACTGAAAATATAGTTTTTAAATTTGGTGGTGTTGGTCACGTATGTTGTGAACAAATAGTCTTAAAAAATGTACTTTCAGTGACCAGTTGTTTCATCAGCATAGTCATCATTGTGTTAGAATCTTTCTGACAGTTCTTTCAGTCATGGACATCTGTAAACTAATATAGTTCCATTGTACACACAGTTTCTGTGCAATGATACTGTTCTGTATTTGTGGTTGTATAGGTGGATGAATTATGCATTCTAAAGTGTGTGTGTGTGTGTGTGTGTATGTGTGTGTGTGTGTGTGTGTGTGTGTGTGTGTGTGTGTGTGTGTGTGTGTGTGTGTGTGTGTGTGTGTGTGTGTGTGTGTGTCTTATCCTCAGTGGAAAAAAAATTAAATTGTGACTCCTAAACTCCCCCAGAATTATCTGTGATTACTTGCCCCAAAACATTAAATTTCTAGTTTGCTTCTAAGCCATTGAAGAGCTGTGAAGTCCTGCTGAACCTTTCCAGTCTTACTAACAATATACTAGCTTCATGGGCATTGGACCTTGGATTAGGAATGCTGTAAGATACCTCAGTCTCGGACTTAGCGTACATCCCCCCATCGAAACAGCACTCTAACCATTTCAAGGATTGCAGCTATGGTTCTCAGAATAATAACTTGTAACCATAAAATGTATTTTCACTTGTTAACAGGAACAGTCCAAATAAGCTCCCATTTCTGACAGACTTCCTGGGAGAAAAACTGCAATATATAATTTAAAATCTCAAAGTCTGTGCATTGCAGGTATTAACAGAATGCAAGTAATTATAGCTATAAAGTTTGATTATAACAGGTGGTGATAAAATACAAGTCATTTTAGTATGACTATTCAAGATCAAGCAATTGCCACGTAATATCTTGAAGAAGTTTGCATGCTGGTGAAGTATTAATGGTAAGTATAGGTCACGGGAGATGTAGAGTTACAGTGCCATCAAAGTTTAAGGCAAAGTGGAAGAGAAGAGGAGAAGTGGTCATGCTAAATGTTTTTTTTTTTTTTTTTTTTTTCTGGTTCCATGCTAAATGTAATGTCAGCTTTGTTCACAACTATACACATACCCATTCCCACATATACACATATGTGAATTTAAGACACTAACTCAAAGCAAAATAAATAAATGAAAAATGCTAAAAATTGGATGGCACAATTACAAACTCCTTTTTATTGTTCAAATCACTTTAAAATATTTCCCAAAGCTATCTTTCTTGTCTCATAAATGTGGGTAACATTCTGAAAAATGGATTTCAACCTGTAAAATGACATTATGTTCTGCTGGAGGTCATATGTTTCTTATTGGGTTTTGCACAATTGGTGATTATAAAGCACTGCAGGTAAGTAAACAATGTGATGCTCAAAGAGCAGTAGTGGAGGAGTTCAAGCACTGCATGTTATAAAACACAGAAGTTCAGGAAATGCATCATGGGTATAAAACAGGCAAAAGTCTGGAGCAGCACGCTTCATGCGACACAGAAGTAAGAAATGGGGAGCTGCATGCTGGCTACACCACAAAGGCAAGTCATGGACTGCATTTTGTGAGGTATACACGAGCAGGACAGTAACCTACTGCCATGATTTCTGAGACTATAAAAATAAAAGTTTGATTTTCTCAGTGAAGTCGTAAACATGCTGTTACACATTAAAATGTTGCTTGAAGAAGGGCAACTACACCCCACACTTTACTTATATCTACTAACAGAGTGTGTTTATGTTATCTCAGAGAAGAGGAAATGTTTTGAGATACAGTGGTTTGAGGAATTGTATACAGTTCCTAGTAACTGCATTTAAATTCTTGTAGTTCCAGGGGCTACATTTATGGTCCTAAAAATATAAAACAAGAACCTAAGAAAGATATTAGCAACTGATTTCTGGATACATACTGGGAGGAAATCAGTGCTGGCATGCTTGGTGCATCACAGCAGGAAGTGTGAATCAGAATGTTTGGTACAGCATAATAGGTTAGGAAGGGTGGGGTTCATGTAGCACAGTTGGATGTCAGGAACTGCAAATTTAATTCAGTAGGATGTCAGGAAAGGCATGTTGGGAGCAGCACAGGAGGAGATCAGGAAAGGCATGCTGGGTGCAGCACAGGAGGAGATCAGTCAAGGCATGCTGGGTGTAGCACAGGAGGAGCTCAGTCAAGGCATGCTGGGTGCACAGGAGGAGATCAGTCAAGGCATGCTGGGTGCAGCAAAGGAGGAGATCAGTCAAGGCATGCTGGGTGCACAGGAGGAGATCAGTCAAGGCATGCTGGGTGCAGCAAAGGAGGAGATCAGTCAAGGCATGCTGGGTGCAGCACAGGAGGAGATCAGGAAAAGCATGCTGGGTGCAGAATAGGAGATCAGTCAAGACCTGCTGGGTGCAGCACAAGAGATTAGTCAAGGCATGCTGGGTGCAGCACAGGAGGAGATCAGTCAAGGCATGCTGGGTGCAGAACAGGAGATCAGTCAAGGCATGCTGGGTGCAGCACAGGAAGGGATCAGGAAAGCCATGCTGGGTGCAGCATAGGAGGAGATTAGGAAAGGCATGCTGGGTGCAGCACAGGAGGAGATCAGTCAAAGCATGCTGGGTGCAGCACAGGAGGAGATCAGGAAAGGCATGCTGGGTGGAGCACAGGAGGAGTTCAGGAAAGGCATGCTGGGTGCAGCACAGGAGGAGATCAGGAAAGGCATGCTGGGTGCAGCACAGGAGGAGTTTAGAAAAGGCATGCTGGGTGCAGCACAGGAGGAGATCAGGAAAGGCATGCTGGGTGCAGCACAGGAGGAGATCAGGAAAGGCATGCTGGGTGCAGCACAGGAAGAGATCAGTCAAGGCATGCTGGGTGCAGCACAGGAGGAGATCAGTCAAGGCATGCTGGGTGCAGAACAAGAGATCAGTCAAGGCATGCTGGGAGCAGCACAGGAGGAGATCAGGAAAGGCATGTTCGATGCAGCACAGGATGAGATAAGAAAAGGCATGCTGGGTACAGCACAGGAGGAGATCAGGAAAGGTATGCTGGGTGCAGCACATGAGGAGATCAGGAAAGGCATGCTGGGTGTAGCACAGGTGGAGATCAGTCAAGGCATGCTGGGTACAGCACAGGAAAGACATGCTGGGTGCAGCACAGGAGGAGATCAGTCAAGGCATGCTGGGTGCAGCACAGGAAAGACATGCTGGTTGCAGCACAGGAGGAGATCAGGAAAGGCACGTTCGATGCAGCACAGGATGAGATCAGAAAAGGCATGCTGGGCACAGCACAGGAGGAGATCAGGAAAGGCATGCTGGGTGCAGCACAGGAGGAGATCAGTCAAGGCATGCTGGGTGCAGCACAGGAAAGACATGCTGGGTGCAGCACAGGAGGAGATCAGTCAAGGTATGCTGGGTGCAGCACAGGAAAGACATGCTGGGTGCAGCACAGGAGGAGTTCAGGAAAGACATGCTGGGTGCAGCACATGAGGAGATCAGGAAAGGCATGCTGGGTGCAGCACAGGAGGAGATCAGTCAAAGCATGCTGGGTGCAGCACAGGAGGAGATCAGGAAAGGCATGCTGGGTGGAGCACAGGAGGAGATCAGGAAAGGCATGCTGGGTGCAGAACAGGAGGAGATCAGGAAAGGCATGCTGGGTGCAGCACAGGAGGAGTTCAGAAAAGGCATGCTGGGTGCAGCACAGGAGGAGATCAGGAAAGGCATGCTGGGTGCAGCACAGGAGGAGATCAGGAAAGGCATGCTGGGTGCAGCACAGGAAGAGATCAGTCAAGGCATGCTGGGTGCAGCACAGGAGGAGATCAGTCAAGGCATGCTGGGTGCAGAACAAGAGATCAGTCAAGGCATGCTGGGAGCAGCACAGGAGGAGATCAGGAAAGGCATGTTCGATGCAGCACAGGATGAGATAAGAAAAGGCATGCTGGGTACAGCACAGGAGGAGATCAGGAAAGGTATGCTGGGTGCAGCACATGAGGAGATCAGTCAAGGCATGCTGGGTACAGCACAGGAAAGACATGCTGGGTGCAGCACAGGAGGAGATCAGTCAAGGCATGCTGGGTGCAGCACAGGAAAGACATGCTGGTTGCAGCACAGGAGGAGATCAGGAAAGGCACGTTCAATGCAGCACAGGATGAGATCAGAAAAGGCATGCTGGGCACAGCACAAGAGGAGATCAGGAAAGGCATGCTGGGTGCAGCACAGGAGGAGATCAGTCAAGGCATGCTGGGTGCAGCACAGAAAAGACATGCTGGGTGCAGCACAGGAGGAGATCAGTCAAGGCATGCTGGGTGCAGCACAGGAAAGACATGCTGGGTGCAGCACAGGAGGAGATCAGGAAAGACATGCTGGGTGCAGCACATGAGGAGATCAGGAAAGGCATGCTGGGTGCAGCACAGGAGGAGATCAGTCAAGGCATGCTGGGTGCAGCACAGGAAAAACATGCTGGGTGCAGCACAGGAGGAGATCAGGAAAGGCACGTTTGATGCAGCACAGGATGAGATCAGAAAAGGCATGCTGGGCACAGCACAGGAGGAGATCAGGAAAGGCATGCTGGGTGCAGCACAGGAGGAGATCAGTCAAGGCATGCTGGGTGTAGAACAAGAGATCAGTCAATGCATGCTGGGAGCAGCACAGGAGGAGATCAGGAAAGGCATGCTGGGTACAATGCAGTAAAAGGTCAGGATCTGCATGTTTCATGCCAGCAATGGACTCATATGCAGGTGCAGTTGTTTCCTTTGCCACATCACAAGCATTTGAACTAGACAAGTACAGACAAATCCAATCACAGTTTTTTAAAAATGTTGCAGTGATGCTTTTCTGCAAAGTCACTGCATAGAAGTGAAAGGCAGATACTTGTTTTGTTTTCTGGAATACAACATCAAGCATTTGCCTTTTCTTTGAGTAATGCTAATCTTGGAGGTGATTAGGTTAAGTTGTAGTGGGAGTGGTTGTGGGAAATGTTTTCCCCACAATAATTTTAGATTCTATATGAGATCTTCTATGACTGTTTTTAGGCAAACGAGATGTCATTTGCTCTCTTTTCTGAGAGATCTATCTGTCTGGATTGATATAGGGTATATTATAGAAATGATTACATTTCTTTTAATCACAGAGTGATGACAGTTACTTGCAGGGCATAGAATCAGTGATCTTGTCAGATTACTTCTCTTACACTTGATCTTAATCAAAGCAATCAGAAGCAGCAACTGTATGACTTCATACTGCATTTGAAAATAATATTAACAATTGTTCTTTCTTCTGTTTTAAGAAAATATTTTAAAAGGAAAAATACATTACAAATAAAAATAAGTTCTGAAGACAAGCAATGAATCATGTAATCATTTTTTAGTTGCTATAAAAAACTTAATGACAATTCCACTCTGCAGTACAAGAAGTCAAACACTAAGGCTATGGCAAAACAGAACCAGTCAGCATAAGAAGATGAGAGGAAAAGAGAAGAAAAATGCATTCATTTTCATTTCTGAATGGGCAATGGTCCTAAAGCTTAATTATAGGCATGCCTTAAATGACAGAAAAATATAAATACATAAGAAATACAAATTTATGTTAAGAAAAGTGAATTCTTTGAGTGCATTTTGTCATACTTAAGTAGCGATAAATACATTTTTCAAAGAAAAGGTCTGAATTACTGTACATATAATTTGCAATAATAATAAGCACTCTCACAAGCCCAGAATATTTCAAAAGAATTATACAGTGTATCTAGAGTCATAATTATGCATAAGTAGCCCATCTTGCCATCAAGATTTTGTGATTAAAACATCTCTCAACAGTGAAGCACAAAAACCCAATATAAACGGACATCTGTCTGTCACCTCCATTTATCTGAGAATGAAGCTGCCTTACCAGAGTATTCTGTAATTCATGAAATGTTTTAAAGATCTGTTTAATTAAGAAATAAAATGGAATTTTCAAGCAGTTCTCCAACAAGTAAATATTGTCAGTTCAGATAATGACTCATCTGCTAAAGAACTGGCAACCACGCTGGAACATTAGGGGCTTAAAAACATCCATTCATTAGTAACTGGCTGTACCTCAAAAGAGCATAATCATAGTATAATACTGCACAAAGTGATAGTTGTCACTATCTATCTAGCTGGAGAAAACACACGTATAAGCTTTTGTAACTCCTTCATTCAAGGAGACAATAATGCACAAAGAAAACCCCACTTGTTGACAAACTTGAATTTTAAAGTAGTATTCCATATTATAGATCAAAAGTTTGCATATGCACTAGAATTGCTCTAATTTTCATCACATCTGATTTATTGGCGAGTGAGTTTGTTCCTTCAACTAGTAAAACTGAAAGACATAATAATGCATTTTGAGTCATTTTTCTTATTCACATCTACAGCTTAGCAGTATAACATGGGGAGGTGAAAGCTAGGGAGAAAGGGTTGGGGGGGGGCAAGGGTAAATAGGGGCTTGGTCTCTGTCCAAGATTACAGTAAGCATTAGTAGAATAATTTCCTTTTTGAGTTAGCTTTACCCTGGGGAGGTCAGGATGACTGCAGCTCTACTCCCTCAGAGCAGGCCCTACTTGGGAGGAGACATCCCTGCTGCCCTACATCATTGTAGATCCAGCAGTGCAGATGACATCTGTAGCATCCAGAACTGAGAGCTACCATAGTCAAGTATTATGTGTTTCTGGCCCTGTGTAATCCTGCTCAGACTAGCTTGGTATGTCAAGCTAGTGGTACTGTACTATTGTTATACCTGTTAGACAGTGTTTTCTTTTCCTAGAAATTTGCTTGTAGGCATGGTAGAGTATTGAATGCAGGAGTCATTTCTCTCTGACTCTTTATTTGGAATATTCTCTTGAGAACAGATACCTGTTAGTGCTAAAACATGTATGACATGAAATTCAAGTCCACAGACTTGCTGAAATAATGCTAAAAGCTCTTCTTAGAAATTATTTATTTCAATTCATTCAAATAATACATTCCCAGTAGCAAATTACATTAACATGACATCTCCAGCAATCCTATATGTGAGAGTTCTTCTGAGGTATATATTACCATTTGCAACATTTTCAAAGCACAAATGCATCAGAGGGTGACAAGATGACTTGGATCTTTGAGTATCTGCTCCTTCTGATCCTCTGATAATTCAGGGTCCTTCAGATAGTGGAGAAGAGGCTATGGAGATCACATTCATTTGGTGTGGCTTATATAGTGAGGAGTGTAATTTCTCTTGGGGAGTGACCTTTTGCATCACATCATATATGCCGTGCATCAGGTGGGGCATTATGTCAGATTGGTGTCTCTCAAACTTTGCTAAAATATTTTTAAGAAAGCTGGGATCCAAACCCCCGAATGTCAGCCAAGCATTCATAGGTACCTGGTTGATTAATTGTTTGGATATTAGGAGAAATCCATGAGATTCAAGTACACCCATGAGTTGCTGTTTTGCTAGGGGCAGGGAAGTTCAAAAGGAATTATGCCTTTTCCTAAAACCTACCTATTCTGATGTCAGGGGATAACAGAAATAATCAAAACAAAAAAGCCAGCGCAGTGAAGTTAGGAAGCAAGTTTAATATCCAACAAATAAAAGAGCACAAGTTTAAATCCACACAAAGCTTTCGGGTTAAAACAACCCTTCCTAAGTGCAATAATAACTACAATTAAACACTCATTTATATAGAACTCATGACACAGCATCCAATCAGAATGAATTGCGAATTAAAGGATAATTAAAACATAATAAAAAGAACACATATAAAAAATAAAAATATACATCTATATAATAATAGAAATGCACTCTATCTACCTAAAGAGTATAACATTTATATTTTCATCTGTTTTTTTCCTTTAGAACAGGTTTAATACTAACTGCTGCATTAAGACCTGGATATTTATCTGCATTTAGCTTCAAAATGCATTTATAGTCTGCTATCTCTAACTTCTTTTTGTATCCCCTCCCCTAATGTTAGGGTACACTACTTAGACTACTCTAAATTTAAAAATATGGTCTGAGCTTTCCTCAAAACAATGTTTGGCCAGAGCATTAGTCATAACTTTCCTTTTGATGTCAGAAATATGTTCTGTAATTCTATATTTTACTCTTCTACTATAATTCCTTACATAGAAGACAGAACAGACTGAGCAAGTGACTAAATAGACTATGTTCTTAGTAGTACAGGTTGCAAAATATCTAATTTCAAAAGTCTCTAAAGTTAAAAGATGTATAAAAGCTCTATCCTTCGAAATAAAGTCTGTCCTTCTAAATAAACTTACAGTTCACACAATTATAGCACGGGACAGACCCAGCTATGAAGTTATGCCTAAATATATTAATATTTAGCACGGGACAGACCCAGCTATGAAGTTATGCCTAAATGTATTAATATTTAGCACGGGACAGACCCAGCTATGAAGTTATGCCTAAATGTATTAATATTATTGAGCTCTTTATAACATAGTTGTTGTTTAAGATTTCTTCTTCTTTTATATTGGTTAACTCTGGCTGAGCATTTAGAATAGTCCAATTATTTCTAATAATATTCAAGATTCCATTTGTCCTAACATTATAGTTAGTTATATATCTTAAGGGGTCCTTTCTTAAAGCTCTATTCTTATTATTACTCTGATATCCACTGTGTATGAAATAAGGTCTGGCTGAAGACTGCCTCTCACTATCCACATACTCTTTAGTATACTATAATAAATCTTCATATGTTCTTGCTCTAAACTCACTACTTAGTTCCTTAATCTGTTCATGTTAAGTCTGCTCCTTAGTGTTCGACCTACTTACCCTTAAGTACTGACTTCTATAAATACTTTTATATACATGTGGGGGATGCATACTAGTTCTATGCAAGATCCTAGTAGCTTGAACATCATTTCTATGTATCCTAGTTTGTATATCAGTAGCTTCTCTAATTAAACAAACATCAAGAAATATAATCTCTTCTTCAGAAGAATTCATTTTAAACTTATGAAAACTAGTGATATTATCAAGATAGCCAACAAAAGCTTCCACATTCTGCTTACTTCCTGTCCACACTAAAAAAGCATCATCCACAAAACGTGAATAAAGTGCAATGTCTGAGGAATATATGTTATTTACAGTAAATTTCCATGGTCAAGTGTCAAATTGGCATATGCATTAGCCATGGGAACAACCCCAGACACTTGATGGTAAATTTGCTGTTCAAACATAAAAACATTAATTTCAAGGACAACTTCAAGTAATAAACAGATTGCCTCAATCATTCTTCCATTATGTTCCCTTTTATGATATATAAATTGTTGAATTGCTTCTATACCATAGTCATTAGGTATTACAGTGAATAAAGAGACTACATCCAGAGTAACAAAGTACAATTCAGCACAATTACTAGCCTCATGCCATTTATAAAGTATATCTAAAGTAATCACCTATAGCCCTTATATAACTTCTGACTTCAGTTAAATAAGGGCTTAGCATATGTTCAAGGTATACAGAAATGGGTTCAGTGACCCATCTTTTAAATGAAACAATGGAGGAGTCTGTAATCTTTTATGTATCTTTGGAAGCCCATATAGAAAAGGGGTCACTTGATGGGGAACCGATAAATAATTAAACAAATCTATAGAGATATCATTAGAAAGTTGCCTGTCATAAATAGAGCTACTGAATCTATAAACAGTATCTTGCAGCATTACAGAAGAACTTTTCTCATCCATTAAAAACTCATTCATAGAATTCACACATATACTCTTATCTAAAATAACAATCACCCCGCTCTTATCTGCCTTTTTAATTACTACATTACGATTATCTTTTAATCTAAGCAAAACATCAAACTCTTGTTTGGTTACATTATATATAACATTCTTATGTACAGCATACAACTCTCTAATTTGTTTTTAACAAGCATCATGAAACTGAGCACTAACAGGCACAAATGTGCTAGTCCTTTTTAACATGTTAGCAGAGTTAGAAATATCCCTAAAAATCAATTTCAAATTCAGATTGCGGCCGAAAAAATTTAAGTCAGTTAACGCGTCTTCTAAATGATCGCTGCTACAAGGTGCAAGGTTCAGACTTTTACATCATAAGAAAATATCAGAATCAGTCAAAATAAGATAAAATAAGATAAAATAAGGGGGAAGGATTAATAATCACCTGTTCAGCACTCATTTCCTGATGTTCAAATGACACCGGGTCTCTGGACCATTGTAGCTTCTCCTAATTCCTTCTCCTCTGTCTTTTGACCTTCTTCTCAATACCGCTCTACTCCTAACTTCTGTTTTCTCTGGTAATTGGGGTTTTAATGGAGGAGGTGGTTCTGAAAAACCTCACTTTGTGTTGGAGGGTTAGAGCCAATAGGAACATCTTTTCCTGTCTCATCGATTCTCTAATTGGTTGATACACCAGTCTCAATAAAAAAAAATGGGAAGATCAATGTTTCGCTCAACTGAAGAATGATTTCTAACTTCAGGTACCTCAAATGTGTTTAAATCATACATTGAGCTCCTTGGACAAATATCAGCTGTATTAATTACATCCTCTTTCCTTCTTTTAGACCAAGAAAAAACATGGCCATTCTGAAAGTCATGGATGTCATGCTGTAGCTTATGTTTCTTAATATGCTCAAGGCAGTTATCGTATTCATTCAAACGTTCTAACATTTTATTATAAATATGAATTGAGTCTTTAAAACATGGCATAGATGAAATATTACACTCCAACACAAGAATATTTTTATGCAGCCCCTTTTCTATTTCACAGAAGAAGTCATTCATTAGCTGCATATAGTCCAAACTTAATTTCAAGTTTAACTCTTGCCACTTTTTCAAAAGTATAGGATACAAATTGTCATATGTAGGAATCTTTAAAATCCTTAGCCCTCTAGGGGCTATACCAAGCTCTAGATAAGTCTGAAAGCTCATGTTTTGCCATAGTAGGCTTTTAAGTGCCTGCACTTTTTTTTCTAGTAAGGACAATTTTTGAACAAAATTTGTAGTGTCATTACCAGTTACTCACAGGTTGAGAGGTAACTATAGCTGCAGTCTGTAACAGCAGATTAGAATGCATAAGAAGCATGTCACTTAGAGTCTGATTCAGTTTATTAGATGATGGTGTATTCAACTGTGTTTCTGGAATTACTGGCTGTGTCATATTATATGAATAACACTTCCCAACTCAAGATTTCCTTCCAAAATGTACAACAGAGTAAAACCCAAAAGGACTGAATAAGGCAAACACTGGTTCTGATTTACATATTTAACACTGCCCTATTTTATGGAAGAGTCCCAAATTATTGATTGCACAGTTTTTGGTTTACTTGAACAGTACGATGCAATTTTTGAAATTTTCCCACTGTGTGGATGAGCAAGAAATCTCTTTTTTTAGATATACACTTGAGTATGACAAATAGGAGATGTGTCACTAGAATTTTATGAAAAGAAACAAATTCAAATGTTTTATTTTTTGCACTTTTCAAGCACCCACCCATTCAAACAGAAGCAAGAAGTAGTCATTAAAGGGCAGTTCATGAGGGCAGGAGCAGCAAGAATGGTGTCAACATTCATGGTATTTTTAGAAGAATGCGAGAATTGAAAGTTATATTTTTAAAGCGAGGTTAGCCATTTTCCTTTTATATGAGATTATGTTGCAGGTTATTAATAAAAGAGAAAGTGGTTCATTTTTCACCCATCTTTAAAAGATGGAAGGATATTAGATTGGCAGTGGAAGTTGATATTAATGAAACAGTGATGCAAGTATTGAAGCTGGTACTGAGCTTTTGTGTTAAATCTATAAATCAGTACAACTATTCATGTTCTTTCATCATCACGCTTGGGACTAACAACAAATACATTAGGCATATACAGAAAACATGGCATTTTTTACAGTATGAAAGGGAAATCAGGGATCTAATCAGCACTGCACCTGTAATTGTGTATTGAAGGGGTAGACATTTGAAGGATTTGTTTGAAAAAGTGGCTAAATATAAGGGGGAAGGGTTTACGAAGAAATGTGGGTGCTGCCCATATTGCCCTTATGTTGCAGAGATTGTTGAGACAGTGATTAATGGTTTTAAATTTAAACAAGTGGAAAAGTTCTATTGTCTTTCATAGATGGTGGTATATTGCACACAATGTGTTTTATGTGCAGGTTTTTATATTGGTAAAATGGATAGGAAATTAAAAAAAATTGTATTTATGAACATCTTAGAGCAATCAGAAAAAATGATGGTACTAATGCCCTTGCAAAGCACTGTATGGATTTTCATAGGTATTCTTTTAAGTTCTTTGTGCTGGATTCAGTGCAGGTTAGTGAAAGAGGTGGAGTGTGGTCATTGCATCTAGAGAGGAAAGAATTGACCCTGCAACTATAATTAAGGGCTAACATTTGGCCAGGTCTCAAGGAATATATTTCGATCAGGAGTATTCTCAGTCTGAAGGCACTGGAAAGATGATCTGATTTATTTCAATATTTATTTTAATATTTATGGAAACATGTAAAATTGAGTTGTTTTGAATAAGATTTAAAGTAAACACTTGTTTTGCATTTATATTTAACACACACACACACACACACACATATATATACATATATATATATATATATATATATATATATATATATATATATATATATATATATTCAATTTCTGAGATGTGCTGCAATGTTATTTTTATGTTTTTTATAGGTTTTGTAAATATTCATGGTTATTTATTAATATTTATAAATATGCATGCAGAGTTTTGTTCTCATTGGCTGAAATCATGAGGGTTGTGTTTTTTTGTATGAAGTCATCACTAATTGAAGGTATTTCAACATGGACTGCTTTCTTTTAAACTGTCTTTTAAACTGTATGAAGAAGTTTCGTATAGTATAAATGAAAGCACTAATTTTATATGTGTAGTGATTAAATAAAGAGTGTTTTCCACAGATAAATAGACTTAGAACATTAGATTTTACATTTTTTTGTACACCACTGGAGTAGTCAAATTTCCTGCCTTCCAGTCTGGTTTTCTTCAGTTTGTGGTTTTCTGGCTTACGAATAATTATAGAGTATTCTTGAGTACATCAGAGAAAGAGGTAAACAGTTGGCAACAGGAAATTGGCTATTTAAAGTACACAGATCTATATCAGAGGAAAAGTCTGAATAATTGGAAGCTGCTATGCTAAGATATAATACTATATATAGTAGATGAATGGGTGGAAAGAGTGGAACTTCTGGTAACACGGGGATAGTGAGTTGGAGGGAAAACCAGGAGGAGTAGGGTTGAGAAACATTGGGGGTGGGTGAGTGAAGAGAATTCATAGGGGAGTTTTGAAGTGACAAGTCCAGGTGTTGAGTAAGTGTTCTTTGATGGCTTTTTGAATACTTGTGTGTTAGGTATTTCTTTGATGGGTAGGGGAAGCTGGCTCCAGGCTAAGGATGGAGAGTAGCTGTATAGGTTTTGGCCAATAGGTTTTTTGGCCTTATATATATCTAAGATATTTTGGTCAGCACTCCTAAGGTTTCTGTCTGGAGTATAGTGAGAGATAATAGCTGAAATGACAGGGCAGAAGGAGGGTTTATTGCGAATGGAATGAATGACAGTTGTGAAAAGAGAAGTTGGTTAGGGAATTCTATCACGTTTAAAATATTCAGGGATTGACTGTGATGAGAGTTGGAGGGTTGATTAGCAGCAAACCTAGCAAATTTATTATAAGTGGTTTTCATCTTAGTGAGCAAGACAGGACAGGATATTGGTTAAGATCTGGGAGCCACAGAGGAGGCTAGGGAGAAAGAGGGCATGGGCAAATGTGATTTGAGGCTACTTTGGAATGTTTTATTTCTGTATAATAGTCCTATTATATATAATGTAACAGACGTTAATATAATAGACGTCTATATAATAGATGTATTTTAAGAAGAGGGTGGAGCATAGGGTGACGTACAAGAGTGGAGGAAGATGCACACAGGTGGATTATATCCTATGTAGGAGGGCCAGACTGAAGGAGATTTGAGACTGTAAAGTGGTGACTGGGGAAAGTGTAGTTAAGCAGCATAGAATGGTGGTCTGCAGGATGATGTTGGTGATCAAGAAGCAGAGGAGGAGTGTGGAAGCAGTGCCAAGGATTAAATGGTGGAAGTTAAAAAAGGGTGATTGTGAGGTGGAGTTCAGGGAAGAGTTAAGACAGGCACTGGGAGGCAATGAAGAGTTACCGAATAGCTGGGTAACTACAGCAGAGTTAGTAAGGGAGACTGCTAGGAAGGTGCTTGGTATGACATCTGGACAGAGGAAGGAGGACAAGGAGACATGGTGGTGGAATGAGGAAGTACAGGAGAGTATACAGAGGAAGGGGCTGGCGAAGAAGTGGGATTGTCAAAGAGATGAAGAAAGTAGACGTGAGTATTAGGAGATGAGGCGCACGGCAAAGAGAGAGGTGGCAAAGGCTAAGGATAAGGCATATAGAAAGTTGTATGAGAGATTGGACACTCAAGAGAGAGAAAAGGACCTGTACCGATTGGCTAGACAGAGGGACAGAGATGGGATAGATGTGCAGCAGGTAAGGGTGATAAAGGACAGTGAGAGAAATGTACTCACAAGTGAGGACAGTGTGTTGAGTAGATGGAAAGAGTACTTTGAAGGGCTGATAAATGAAGAGAATGAGAGAGAGACAAGGTTGGATGATGTGGGGATAGTGAATCAGGAAGTGAAGCAGATTAGCAAGGAGGAAGTAAGGACAGCTATGAAGAGGATGAAGAATGGAAAGGCTGTTGGCCCAGATTACATACCAGTGGAAGCATGGAGGTGCTTAGGAGAAATGGCAGTGGAATCTTTAATCAGATTGTTTAATGAAATTTTGGAAAGTCAGAGGATGCCTGAGGAGTGGAGAAAATGTGTTTTTGGTACCTATCTTTAAGAATAAGGGTGATGTGCAGAGCTGCAGTAACTACAGAGGGATAAAACTGATCAGTCACAGCTTGAAGTTATGGGAAAGAGTAGTGAAAGCTAGGTTAAGAAGGGAGGTGATGATTAGTGATCAGCAGTATGGTTTCCTGCCAGGAAAGAGCACTACTCTGCTCTGAGTGTTGATGGAGAAGTACAGAGAAGGTCAGAAGGAGTTGCATTGTGTCTTTGTGGACTTAGAGAAAGCATATGACAGGGTGCCTAGAGAGGAGTTGTGGTATTGTATGATGAAGTTGGGAGTGGCAGAGAAGTATTTAAGAGTGGTATAGGATATGTACAAGGGTAGTGTGACATTGGTGAGGACTGTGGTGGGAGTGACAGATATGTCTAAGGTGGAGGTGGGATTACATCAAGGATCAGCTCTGAGCCCTTTCTTATTTGCAGTAGTGATGGACAGGTTGACAGATGAGATTAGACAGGAGGCCCCGTGGACTATGATGTTTGCAGATGACATTGTGATATGTAGTGAGAATAGGGACCAGGTTGAGGAGACCCTGGAGAGGTGGAGATATGCTTTAGAGAGGAGAGGAATGAAGGTCAGCAGGGCTAAAACAGAATATATGTGTGTAAATGAGAGGGAGGGTAGAGGAATGGTGAGGATGCAGGGAGTAGAGGTGGTAAAGGTGGATGAGTTTAAGTACTTGGGATCAACAGTTCAGAGTAATGGTGAGTGTGGAAGAGAGGTGAAGAAGAGAGTACAGGCAGGGTGGAATGGGTGGAGAAGAGTGTCAGGAGTGATTTGTGACAGACGGGTACCAATAAAAGTGAAAGGGAAGGTCTACAAAAGGATAGTGAGACCAGCTATGTTATATGGGTTGGAGACGGTAGCATTGACAAAAAGTCAGGAGTCAGAGCTGGATGTGGTAGAGTTAAAGATGTTAAGATTTGCACTGGGTGTGACTAGGATGGACATGATTAGGAATCAGTATATTAGAGGGTCAGCTCAGGTTGGACAATTTGGAGACAAAGCAAGAGAGGTGAGGTTGCATTGGTTTGGACATGTGCTGAGGAGGGATGCTGGGTATATTGGGAAAAGGATGCTAAGGATGGAGCTGCCAGGTAAGAGGAAAAGAGGAAGGCCTAAGATAAGGTTTATGGATGTGGTGAGAGAGGACATGCAGGCAGTTGGTGTGAAAGAGCATGATGCAGAGGACAGGAAGAAATGGAAACAGATGATCCGCTGTGGCGATCACTAACCTGAACAGCCGAAAGAAGATGATGATGATGAGTCCTAGTTTTTGGTGAGTTTTTCTGACACAGTTGTGAGCATGGAGGTTGAATTTAAGTTGGTAATCTATGATGGCCCCAAGAAGTTTGGTCTGTGTTTCTATATCAATAATAATATTACTGAGTGAAGTTATAATGAAGGTGGATTTAGAGGGGTTGAGAGATTTTGGTAGGAATAGTAGTAGTTTAATCTTTTTGGGATTTAGTATAAGTGGATTGTTGGAGAGCCATTTTTCAATACAGTTAAATGAGTTTTGAGTGAGGGGGGTGTAGGTCAGCGAGGGTATCAGAGCTAGTGATAATAGTAGAGTCATCAGCTTACAGGATGAGAAAAGAGTGAAGGCAGGATGTGTGGAGATTGTTTGTAAAGATGTTAATAGTAATGGGCCAAGGACTGACCCTTGAAGAGTTCCTATAGTGATGGGGAGGAAGGGAGATTGTGCAGAGAGCCATTTGATGGATTGCAGTCTGCCAAAGAGGTAGCTGGAGAACCAGGAGGTGGTAGAAGTAGAAAGGTTTAGGTTGGATGGTTTGGAAAGGAGCAGGTATTGAGATACAGTATAAATGGCTTTCAATAAATCTAGAAATAGAAAGGAAACAAGTTTGTTTTGGTCTCTACCAAGGAATATTGAGTAAGTAAAGGAGATGAGGGCAGTAGAGGTACTTGGGCTGGGACAGAAACCATGTTGGGTGCGGGTGAGTAGGTTTTCTTGGAGTAGTGGTCCAGTATTTGTTTCTGTACACACTTTTCAAGAATGTTTGAGAATGGGGCTATAGGCCAGTAGGTTTGATAGATCTGTTGAATTATCACCCTTGTGAACAGGTATAGTGAAGAATTGTTTCCAAAGTGTGGGAACTGTCAGTTCAGATACTGAGTGGTTTATAAGGATAGAGACAGGGTGTGCAATGGAGTGTGCGGCTAGTTTAAGGAAGAGTGGAGGCAGTTTAACAGACAGAGAGCAAGGGTTTAGCTGAACGGGGATCCTTTTTATGTAGCTAGTGGGACTAGGTTTTAGAGAGAAGGAGTCATTATGGTTAGAGGTGGAGAGAGAGAGGTTAGATTTGAGGAAATTGAATGTTTGTATTAGTTTACTGATAGTGTCGATGAAATAAGAATTTAGTATGGTGTGTGTTTCTAGAGCAGTGTTGTTTGGACAGGGGTTATGAGATGAGCCATAACTGGGGTGCAGGATTTGGTTGATATTGTTCCAGACTTTTTGGGGGTTGCTGAGCTGAGTTATCTGGGGTTTAGTATAAACGTTTTTCTTACCATTATTGACTTGTCCGTTAGTAAGGTTTCTAAGCGTTTTATAGGTTTGGAGGTGGGTGGGAGATTTGGTATTAGTCCAGAGTTTCCAGGCTTTGTCTCTTTTATGCATGAGAGAACATGTGGACTGAGACAGCCGGGGAGAGCTGAGAGCTTTTACTCTTTTGACTCTCAAGGGGGTGATAGAGTTGAATATGTTGAGAAAGGTAGAGTTAACGCTTTTTTACTGCTTCACGGAGAATAAGATAAGAGAGGAATATCCAATTAATAGAGGCGAGCATGTTATTGAATAGATCAGGGTGGAAGTTTGAGAGGTTATGGCAGTTTAGAAATTTCGGAAGTCTAGTATGGTGAGGGAGTAATCTTTCAATGCTAATAGGAGAGTGATCACTGATAGAATCTGGTAGAGATATAGGATGGTGATAGAGTTCAGGATTGGAAACTAGTATCCAGTCAATTAAAGTATGTGTTTTGGTAGGTTTATTGAAGTGAGTGGAAGTGGAGATTACTTGGGTAAATCCATGTAGGTTGATGAAGTAGCTTGGTGAGTCAGAGGTCAGGGATAGACAGTTAACATTCACATCACCTAGAACAGTAGTTTCATTAGGAATGTTGTGGGAAAACCAAGAGAGAGTATTTTCTAGTAAAGGACTTTTGTCTCCAGGAGGTGTGTAGATTGCAGCTATAGTAAGAGTTTTGCATTCATTAAGTTTACAGTTAGCAGCTCGAAGTTCTACAGGTTGAAGTGTGGTAGGAGGGTTGGATAGAGGGGATAGATTCAGGTGGTCAGCAAATATTATGTTGACACCACCACCTTTTTTTTTTTTTTGTGGTCAATCAAGTTGAAAGATATTGTAACCAGGGGAGGAATTCATTGTTAGAGATATAGGGTTTGAGACAGGTTTCTGTGATGGTTATAATTTCAGGAGAGTGTAGGGCCATCCAGGCATGGAATTTGCTAATTTTGTTCAGGATACTACTTATATTTATGGAGTACACGGCTAGGTGTTTAATGGCTGAGACTGGGTGATGTAGTGTAGGTTGTGGGGTGGGGTTAGAAGGGCAGGAGCAGGAGAAGGGTCCTGGTTTTAGGTGTTTATTGCCAGAAAGGAGTAAGGTAATATGAAGATAGAGTAAAGTTGGGAGAGATAGGTGTTGTAAGTGGTATTTGTACTTAAGCCTAGAGGACAATGTGATATGTGAGGGGGTGATTTAATTTTGGGAAGAATTGAATTAGAAGCAGGAAGTAGTGAAGAAGATATAGTTAATGAGGTGTGGCTTTGGATGAGTTTGGTAATGTGAGTGGAGGTAGGTGGAGAGTGCTGAGGACCTATAGTAGTATGATAGGAGGAAAGGTAGGATAGGAGAATAAGTGTGGAAAGGGAGATAAGAGTAAGCAACATGTCTGGATGAAAGGATGCAGTAATGTAGGGAAGTGTGTCTGTGGCAGATAGGCTAGGAAAGAATGGAGTATGAGGGTGTTGATAGAAGAGAGGGAGGGGTGCAAGTTAGTAAATGGATGCAGTTATACAGAGAGGAGTGTAAAGGTATAGGAAGATTGGCAGCAGAGTGATGTAAGAAAGATAGGTGAAAGGGAGGGAAAAGGTGAGAATTTAGTTGATGAATGGAAGGAGGAAGGGGAGGTGCTAGGTGGAAGGGCGAAAACAGATGATTATCTATATATATAATGAAAGTGGGGGGGTTGAGGTAGGGTAGGGGAGCAGCCTGAGTGGAATGAGGGCGAATTGAGTGGGTTGAGCCAAACCTCTAGAGGAGCTTCTGTATCTAAAGAAACAATCAGTAGATACAGTAACAGCTAAAGTAAGAAAGGTGTGGCCAGAGTTCAAGGAAATATTGGAAGTAGTAGTTCATAAAAAGAGTAAAAACAGCAATCTCATTTGTAACACTGCTAGCAAGGCAGTGTCAGTAGATTCCTAACAGAAGACAGGCAGCAGAAAATGGCCAGTATTAAAAAGGAGTAGTCACAGTGGTAATATCTTGTAGTATAACATTCTCCTGTTTCATATAAGCAGGACTTTATCCATTTGAAGACTTTTTCTTGTGGTTGAGAAATTTGTAGGAAGCCAAGAATAGTGACAGGGCATTGAGTCATTCCATGTAGGACATGTTGTTCAGACCTTGTATCCTTTTACTAAGTTATCTCTGTGGGCATTCCAGTTGTTGCATGTGTCTGAATAGATACTTGCCAAAAGGGCCATTATATTCAATGATTGAACTAATGAGGATGGAGTAAAGGGGGACAATGACATCCCTAGATCTAGACATAATCCATTTATTTATATGATGTGCAACATAGAATTAGTTTTTTTCAACAATAGGCATGTTGCCCAAATGTTATGTCACTGTCCCCATAAGATTCTAAATCCCAAACAACTAGGTTAACTCTTAGGGGCACATAGTTGATCTGGTAGTTCCCAAAGGATACTTTAATGGATTTGTTGGCATTTAGTTTCAGTCCATGATTTTCACACAAGTTATTTGTTTGAGACAAACCTTCATGCAGGATAGTCATTTAGGGATTCAATGACTACTCCTAGCTTGCAGTCATCTGCAAACTTAGCCAGAGTCTTTTGGTATTGGCTTTTACTTCAGAAAAGTTGATGCTAAACAGGAGAAATCCCAGAACAGGACCCTGGGGATGTCCACTGGTGACTGGTCAGTCTCTTTGTGGAGGTAACTTCTCCTATTTTTATTATCTGTATCCTATCTGTGAGCCAGTTGGCAATCCAGTGGGTGACACAGGCATTTATTCCCACATTATTTGACCTTTCAACTATGCCTGAGGGGGGAATTGTGTCAAAAGCTTTGGCCAGATTGAGTTATTCAATGTGTACCATTTTGCATTCATCCACTGCTTTAATGAGCTTTAAAAACATACAACAGGTTGAGTAAGCATGACCAGCCCTTGAGGAATCCAAACTGAGACAAGTCTAGAGTTTGGAGGTTTCTTTATGTCCTGACTAATTCCATGATAAGTCTTTCCATGACTTTGCAGATAAGGCTAGTCAGACTTCTGGGTCTATAACTGCCTGGGTCTATAAAAGGTCCTCCCTTATGCAGGGAAATGACTGTAGCTGTTCTCCATTTACTTGGTACAAAACTTGTATGGAGACTGAGATTGAACAATGTTGACAGGAATGTGGCAAAATCATGCATCATGCTAGTCATGATGCATCCAGAGATACTGTCAGGATCCACCAATGCAGTATTTTTAGCTTTTGATAGCACTTTTAGGACTTTGTCCTGTGTGATAGTTGGAGGTGAGCTAGTTTCAGTTATATCTTGAGGTACAAACAGAAGAGAAAGAGGGATAAAGAAATAGCCAAACCTGCTGGCCAATAAATTTAGCTCTATCTTCAGCCTCAGTCTGAGTAACATTGTTCGCAATCTGCTCAGCACATTTCTACACTGTGCTTTTGAGATTAAGAGCATAACTAAAAATGCTTTGTGATGGTCTTTGCCTTTGGTAGCTATTTTAGCTTCAAACTTGGCTATGGTGGATTTTATTAAGCTCCTGAGTTGTTTGTTTATTTCAGTGACAATGATTCTTTAATTCTGGGAATTATTATTCTTACTGTTGGCAAAATGAGTTTCCTTTTATTATAAAGCTTGTTGATATTAGGGCTCCCCCATGTGAGTTTGTTTCTGGGGTTTGCCCTGCTCTTGCTCCTACAGGGTACAGTTGCATCTAAGCTGGTATAGTCTGGCAGTGTACATTTGTCTGTATTCAGTGCGGTTAACTGGGTTTGGCGGGTATTGAAGCTTGCCAATGTATCACTTAAGGATAGGTAGTTTTTCTTAAAGAGATTTCTGAAAATACTTTGTGTGGAAGGAATCTCTGTTTTTAGTTTTATTTTGAAGGAGACTACTTTATGATCAGATCTAAAAAGTGATGAAGATATGCAAGGGATGCTGCAAGATGATCACACATTAGCAAGGACAAGATCCAAGATGTTACCCATCAGTGGGTACTCTGACTAACTGTTCCAGGACATTTGTATTGACAAAGCCCAGGAATCTCTGTGCCTGTGCACTAGAGGTGGTGTAAACAAGATAGTTTAGATCACAGAGGAAATGGTATTGGGTTTAATACTGAGCGACTCTAGTTCCTGGAGATAGGAGTTGTGGCTTTCTTGTGTCATAGAAGGAGTGCTACAGCTAACTGCTAATATATGGCATGGGAACTTTCTGATGGTTCTATAGACATGAAGAAGGTTTAGTGCACAGTGCTGCTTTACCAGTCTTGGTGTGAGTCTCCTCTGAATGTAGACTGATACAACTCCACCTTTTTTGGAGAGGTAGCAGAAAATAATTCAGAAAGTCAGACAATGGAGATTGATGTGTTTGGACAAGAAAAGTGAAAGAAGTGATCAAAAAGAGTTTCTTGTCTCATTGGTGATTTATACGTGTCAGGTGGAATTTATGAGACCAGATGACAGAATTTGAGACAGACTTGCCAATTTTTTGTAAAAACGGTAGTGCTAGGGTATAGTGGGAGAAGTTAGTGCTTCCTATTTCAGCAGGAGAATTTGGGCATGTCAGACCTTAAAATATGTGATCTAGCTAAGCAAGACAGATTTCAGTACCTGCTTCAGTACAATCACTACACCCCTGAATGGAAATATATGGCAAAAGAATAAGTGGGAGCATGAGACGAAGTGAAGAAATAGGGAGTTTAGACTGAGATATTAACTAGAGAGCAAGATGGAAGCATTGAACTACATGCTTGTGAAGTATTTTTGCAACTGATAAGAAAGGAGATCCATAAGAATGAAATGAAGAAATGAAGGGGTACCAGCTATAGCACATTGGTCTTTAAATACTGAGCCCAGAGTCTGGGAACAGCTATTAAAAAGGAAAATAATGAAGTGGGACCAGGTGAGAACATCGTTTAGGCTGCCAGACAAGCTGCAGGTGACATACCTGGAGCTGCCTGCATAATTTAAGCAAAAACAAAGAAGGGCAACCGCAGAACAAGGGCTACCTAGTTGAAGAGTTCATTAATGAAAGTGAGACTGGAAACTTGCATCAAGGGAAAAACTAGAATGCTTGGTACTTCAAGCATTGATAGATAATCTTAGTGGGATAGGAGAGAGACTAAGATGAGAATCGGACGATTTAAACACATGTAATAAACTCTGTAGTAGTATAACTTTGAATCCCTAACAAGCAACAAACTCTAGGAAAGTCAGGATATTTGGATGTAAATGTTTGCATAAATGTTTTATACTTCTAATAGACTTGTCAAAGATGCTGCATGGGAGAATATTAGAGATGTAAAAAGGGGAGCTGGGGACCTGGGAACATATTTTCCTCCAACTGCCTGAGGCTTGAGGACTTGAAAAAAGACATACAGACCTTTTTAAAGGAGTGCATAAACCTTGATGTGAGAATTACACAGGTATTAATGTTATTAAGCCTGGAATCTAGGCTTAAAATTGCCTAGATATATCAAAGCTCTATTTACTTTAGTAATGATGAGATCTAAGAATTACCATCTCACTCACACAGAGAGAATGGATAAACCTGTGTGGCAGCAACTAGCAGTGCTAATGAATCAGATAAAAAGATGATAACTTTCAACAAGGTATAGAAAAACTGGTGAAAGTAAAAGGAATAAATGGCTGTTTTAGGATCAAATACTTCAACCTGAAGGATAAAGTAAGAAGATCAGGAGAAAGGGGTTATTAGCATAAAGGAGATCTGCAGAATAATTCATTTTTTTTCCTTTCTTTGTACTTGTAAATATCAGAGAAGTTTGAAAACATGCACATACTTTAAGGGAAGATAATCATCTGTAATATCATAAAGATGTACATAACTAGTGCTTAAGGTGACTATCTGTTTCTATCATCATCCTTTTATTTTATTAATATAATACCTTATGTACAAGGGTGTATTGATCATGATAGGAAATAGGATATGGTAATTATCAGTTTGATTTTGTCCAAGATTGAATCAATGGTTTGGCTATGACAGAGTTACAAAGGGAAATGTAATTTCTGGATCCCAGGAATGTACACTCTGGTCATGAGATTTTTTGCCTGAATTAGATTTAAATGAATGTTGATTACTAATTTGACAAGTGCACCATGCATGAGGATTGCATGTTTTCTGTAAATATACCACATTTTATGTTAAGAAAAATTAACTGATACCAAAAATACTTTTAGTTTTCTTGATACCATCTGGCAAGTTGATGCAGAGCTTTAAGGTGGTCAGTGGATCTAGACAAGACAGTCATCCTAGGACTGATTCCTATAACATCCATGTATCTGCTGACTGCTCCTGTGTCATTCATAAAAGGAGGAATGTGTATATCCATTTGACCTATGTAATTAATACTTTTTTTTCTTTTTTATACCATTTGAATTTTTTCAGTCTGTGGCTGAAAAAGAGGTCTCAAGGTGAATGTTATATCTTAACAAGGTATTCATGAAAGCAGCTCATAAACTGTAAGTCAGAGTAACTGGAAACAAACACAGTGTAGAACATGTGACAAACCAACAACCAGTGCAACAAACAGAAACAGAAACACTGATGACTATAAATAAGTTTTGTTAAGACTAAAAAACATTACTTTTCCTTATTACCTCTGAGATGATTTTCAAATTCTATCCACAAAGGTGGTGCCTCAACGGATCCTGGAAACTATCACCCCATAAGCCTGACTACCTTGGTCTGCAAAGCTATGGAAAGGATCATCATGAACCTCATAAATAAAGATATTGGGGACCTACAGACACTGGATCCTACCCAGTTTGGCTTTGTTAAGGGCAGATCCTGCCTCTTAAACCTGGTTGATTTCTTTGAAACAGTCACCAAGGCCATTGACGAGGGGAAGGTGGTCCACACAGCCTACCTGGACCTCGCAAAAGCCTTTGATACAATATCCCACTCGGGCATTATAGATAAGCTCACCAGCTTAAATATAAACCCCTATGTCACTAGATGGGTTGCAAACTGGCTCAAGGACAGAACCCACATGGTTAGAATTTCTGGAGCCATGTCAGACTCCAAACCAGTTACAAGTGGCATCCCACAAGACTCAGTCCTGGGACTTCTCTTGTTTGCTATATATTTCTCAGAGGTACAGGCCAACACGGAAGGACTGTGGTTGACCAAGTTCGCAGATGACTTGCAAACTAGGCACCATAATTGACTCTCCAGCCGACACAAGCATCCTCCAAAAGGGCCTCATAGAAACAGACAATTGGTGCCAGAGCCATGGCCTCAAGCTAAATGCCAAAAAGTGTATAGTCATCCCCTTTGGCAAAAACAAAGTGCCCACAAATTACCGCATAGGTGGTAATCCATTAAGTACGGAAGAAGTAATTAGGGACCTGGGGACCCAAGTTGACAGCAATCTCTCATTTGAAAACCACGTGGCCAAAGTCTCATCCCTCATCAGGCCCATAATTGAGTACAATGCCCCTTTTGGGATGTACCTTACCAGACACCTGCAGCAACTGGAAAGACCCCAAAAGTACCTCACCAAGAGGCTCAAAGGGCTCAAAAAGATGCCATATGCTGCCCGGTTAAAGAAACTCCAGCTCTACTCAGTGGCATACCGCCTGCTCAGAGGCAATCTGTGCCTGACGTATAAAGCCATGTCCAACCCGGAATTAATGGACATGCTGCACCTCAGAAAATCCAAATCTCATTGAGCTACGCGCTCGAGAGACTTGAACCTCAGCACTGAAATAAATAGGACATGCTGGAGGGACAGATTCATAACCCAGAGGCTCCCTTCACTCTGGAATAAAATCCCAGTCCAGGTTAGGCAGAGTCCCTCACTGACTCTCTTCAAGAGGAATCTTGATGAGTGGATGGGAGATCATAGATTTACCCTGGGTATCACTTCTGTGTCACTGTTAGACAGAGGCACAGTATACTAACCTTGAAAAAGGGCATAGCAAAATTCATTTAAAATGGGTGGCGAAAGCCAAACACACTCTGACTAGGCTTATAAATGTCCTAGGGCAGATAGCCTAGTATGAACCTATGAACCTATGAATATAAGTAAAATGATGCAGGTAGTGGAGAGATTACTTCACAGGTAACACCAGTTGCAATACTGTGAGGATGTTCTGAGCAACTCAAAGGAAAGTAAAACTCATGAACAAAAGACATGCAACACACATCTAGGAAGATCCTTGTGAGGCAGAAACATTGTATGGAGTTCTCCCTTAACCTCACGCCTGAGGCAAACAAGAATATCTACAGCTTTTAGGTTATATTCTTCAAAGCTTAGGCTGGCTTCCACTGCATTTCACAAAGAAACATGACCATATATTATGGACCACAACGTTTTACTGGAATGTGTGCACTACTGTAGACTTACACGTCATTGTACATTTTTGAGCAGTTTTCAGAAATATTTTTATGTTTACAAGAACAAGTTACATCTCATCCATGACATCTCAGTATGTAAGTTAATAAATAAGTTTCCTGTTCAAAAATAAGCCTGTAACAAAAATAGGATAGAAAACCTTAAAAATGTAAACATTTTTAAGGAGTGCTTTTATAAGTGCATAGGTTCATAGGTAAGTACTAAGCTAGTTGCCCTTGTGGGCCATTTAAGCCTAGCTAATTTCCTTTTCTGTGCTTGAAATAACCTATCCCATTTGGTTATAGATTGGCCTTACCTATCCCATGGTCAATAATTACCTTAATGAGAATTACTGGGATCAGATAATTTGAAGAGATCCATGCATAGGATAAGATATTTCTGGGCAACATCTGTTCATTAGTAGTACAGGGGGCAGTCCTGGTGTAATTGTTCTGTTTCCCATCCATAGGCCCAAGTTGCACTTGAAAATGGACAGTGATGAATGTTCTTTTATGTAGATGGGGGAGTCTGTTCCACACTCAGTGGTATCCTCTGCAAAATATAGCTGTCCATTCAAAGCTGTTCTGCTGATATTGCAGAAGCAGTTTGGATCCTTAGACCAAGTAATTCTGATGATATTTGACTTGCTGATGTGCAGTAAATCTATCAGTAATGGGTTGAAGGATGTCATGTATGACAGACATAGGTCGCTTCTTATTAGTTTGTAGGATAGCGAGTATAGTTACAGCATTTTGAGTCACTCCATGTAGGACATGCCATTTAGGCCATGCATCCTTTTAGTAAGGTATCTTTATGGGTGCTCCAGATGATGCATGTGTCTGGACAGATACATGTCAAAGAGGGCAATATATTCACTGAATGGCCTAATCAGGACTGAGTATAGGGAAGCAATGACATCCCTAGATCTAAACACAATCCTTTTGTTTATAGGTTGTACAATATAGAAGGACTTTCTTACAATAGACACACGTTGATCAAAAGTTAGATCACTGTCTGCCTAAGTTCCCAAATTATGAACAATTAAATGAACTCTGAGGGGTGTATTGCCCATGAAGTAGTTCCCTAGGTTAGATGACTTCCCAAATGAGGATTAATAACTGAAAGCACTCATTAAAAATACTATTTGCTTCAGTTTTTACATTTTTTATATATACTTGCATTGCTGCTTTCTTCCACTTTCTCTGTATTAGTATTGTATGCCTTGTAACAATAAAGACTGGAGAAAAAAGTCATGTAAGAGGCTATCTATATAAAAGCTAAAAGGGATTAGTGCTGCACTCTCAGACAATCAGTCTTTAAATAATTTAATATGAAGTTGTACACTGGAGCAGATGGAAAAGTACTACATATACCTCACAATTCTAGAATTTACAAATATGTTCTAGAAAATAATGATGGGAACTATTAACCTATTAGCCTGACGAGCTGGTCTGCAAGGCCATGGAACGTATCATCATGGAACTCAAAAACAAAGACATTGGTAACCTCCAAACTCTGGATCCCACCTAGTTCGGGTTTGTGAAAGGCAGATAATGCCTCTTGAACCTGATCGACTTCTTTGAGTCAGTCACCAAAGCCGTAGATGAGGGTAAGGTGGTTCACACAGCCTATCTTGACCTCGCCAAGGCTTTCAACACCATTCCCCCCTTCTGGAATTATAGCTAAACTCACTAAAAACTCCAGCTTTACTCCGTAGCATATCGCCTACTCCGAGGTGATCTCTGCCTAACATATAAAGCTATGTCAAACCCAGAGCTGTTGGACATGCTACACCTAAAGAAATCTCAATCCCTTCAAGCTACATGCTCTTGGGACCTAAATCTTGTCACCACAATAAACAGGACACGCTGGAGGGATATATTCCTGTCCCAGAGACTTCCTATACTCTGGAACCAGCTACCCATCTATGTCAAGCAAAGTTCTTCATTAGCACTCTTCAAGAAAATTCTTGATGAGTGGATGGGAAATAGGAAATATACCCCGGGGATCACTTCCGTGTCTCTGCTGGACAGTAGCACAGGAAAATAACTTTCTTGGATGGCGTAAGCTATGAAACCTTGCTGGCTAGGCTTGTGTAGGCCCTTGGGCCGATAGCCTAGTACCTACCTTTGAATCTATAAACTAGGTATAAATCCCTACATCACAAGATGGGTTGCCAACTTGTTCACTGACAGAACCCACACTGTAAAAGTTGCAGGCTCCAAATCTGACCTCAAGCCAGTGACAAGTGGAGTACCAAAGGGTTCAGTCCTGGGACCTCTCCTGTTTGGCATCTACTACTCTGATGTACAGGCTAACACAGAAGGCCTCTGGCTGACAAAGTTTGCAGATGTCTGCAAACTAGGAGCCATAGTCAAGTCCCCAAATGATGTGAACATCCTACAGAAGGGCCTCGTTGAGACAGATGCCTGGTGTCAGAGCCATGGCCTCCAGCTCAATGCCAAAAAGTGCAGTGTCATCCCCTTTGGTAAAAGCTCTGTACCCATGAACTACCACATAGGCAGCAATCTACTTAACACCAAATGGGTGATAAGAGACCTTGGGACCCAGGTGGACAGTAGTCTCTCCTTTGATAGTCACATCGCCACAGTAGTCAGGAAGTCCTTCTACGTGGCACACCTTATCATAAAAGGGTTCTCATCCAGGAAAAAGAGGTCATTGTTCCCCTCTACTCGACACTCATTAGACCCATTATAGAGTACAACACCCCTTTTGGAATGTACCTCACAAGACATCTGCAGCAGCTGGAAGTACCCCACAAAGAGGATTACTGGCCTCAAACAAATGCCCTACACTGATCGTCTCAGAAAACTCCAGCTTTACTCCGTAACATATCGCCTACTCCAAGGTGATCTCTGCCTAACAGATAAAGCTATGTTAAACCCAGAGTTGTTGGACATGCTACACCTAAAGAAATTCCAATCCCTCCGAGCTACATGCTCTAGGGACCTAAACCTTGTCACCACAATAAACAGGACATGCTGGAGGGATAGATTCCTGTCCCAGAGACTTCCCATACTCTGGAACAGGCTACCCATCTATGTCAAGCAAAGTTCTTCATTAGCACTCTTCAAGAAAAATCTTGATGAGTGGATGGAAAATAGGAAATACACCCTGGGAATCACTTCTGTGTCTCTGCTCTACAGTGGCACAGAAAAATAACTTTCTTGGTTGGCGTAAGCCAGGGAACCTTATTGGCTAGGCTTACGTAGGCCCTTAGGCTGATAGCCTAGTACCTACCTATGAACCTATGGACACCCAGAAATGTATCTGTACACAAATTTCTGTATGTGCTACAGTGTCCTTCTTGAGAGGTCCTGTATATATCAGTTTGGGGTCTTTTGTTGTCTTGTTTTGTTTGGTACCATCAGCACCATCATAAATAAAAAATCTACTTCTCATAAGCCACATTTTTCAAAACAGAACATGGTTTCTACTTAAGTTGTTCTGATGAACTCCACAGCAAGAAAAATATAAGTTTATAGCTAGTTTCTAGTCATGCATTATAGGAGACCATTGAGGAATCTAGCTGAGTTTTACAACTGCTCCAGCAGCATTGTGTTGATAAGTGACTTGCTCAGAATCACACAAAATGAAATGGACACCCATGGAATCAAGCCCTGGACTATAGAAATCTTGAGAATACTCATAGCATTAATCCTCTGTGATACCTGCCACATTCCATATCTTCTTACATGCACTTAAGCAAGTGTGAGGAATATTTTTAGTCTGCAGAACAGAATGGAAAAAAATAAAATCTCAGTTTTGAACATGGAAAATTCAATATGCTGTGACTATAAATGCCATTTGTAAAAGTTATGAATGTAGAATCTCAACTTACAAGTTAAGCTAATTCATTCAAAATTATCTCAGTCTGAGAGCCTGGTAAGGTTGTGCATATAATGGGGTATGATTTCCTATAGTTTATTTTAAGAAATAACCTATACAACAGCTATGTAAAGTCTTGATGATGGGTTTAGGATGATTAAAGTAATGCATTAAATAACTGTATCATCCAGAGATGACTAAAACATCAATTGTACTTCACTGCTAAGTGGTAAGGAAACCAACGGACCCTGCAAAGGTTATGCTCTTCACATTTTATGTTCTCATGAGGCAGGTTATTAAAATTCAGCAGCTCCTGCGATGAAATCTATGCTTGCCCTAATGAGAAAGTATACAATGTACCAGGAAATATACCGGGAAGACTAGAATATTCGCTATGCATTATCTGAGTGTTTCTGTAAATGGTCACTGACAGAACTAATTCTTGGAACTTAAGCATAACTAGATTTTGCATATAGCACCTCTTTGCATTTTATATACTTTTTTACCAAGTAGAACAGAATCTAAATAGGAATACTGCACCATATCACATAGCATTATAACGTTTCCAGCCAGAACTATTATCCGTGGGCATATGCCTACTTATATTTCTTCAATATGATGTGTAGCAAGAGTTTATTGCAAATTGTTTTTCAGATTTTAGTCAATTAAAAGCTTGAAATGTATGTGCAAATGTGGAACAGCTACTTCAGCTAAGGGAACAGTTATATTTCATCGTCATAATGAATAAGCCAACTATAGAACTTCCTTCTCTCTATGCTCTACGGCAGATATTTGCAGAAATACAAGAAAGTTCAGGTTATTACACATTCTGCACTGTAAACACAGATATACACAAAATGTCTTGTGTGGTTTGTAAGCCACCTACATACACATATACGGCACCCACAAACTCCTACGAACTCTCAGAGTAATTAAAACTGCAAGACCGCACTCTTATTTAGCTATACTATTACTGGTGCCACTGTTCTAAACAACTCTTCTGTATGCATTAGAGGGATATGCAAGTATTAGATCTATCATGTTTTATCACACATGAATGTGAAATATCATTTTATCATTTTAATATCACTGTTAAAAAAAATCACTGAATGCTAACAGATAACTTCAGACTGACTGAAACTGAGAGAGGTATTTTTCTCAACATTCTTTTGAACTGTATTTCATTATGAGGAAGTTTCCTCTTTTTGAGCTTTGGAGAGTCTGTGTTCATGCTTAACAGGATCATAGGTAAATAACAGGCTATCATCAGCAGACTCTTACAAGCCTAAGGAATAACCAAAGTTCAGAACCAGGTCCTATACCTCATATTTGTGGGATAAAGACCTCAACCATTAGGCCAACTCCTCTCAATGTGACAGCCCTGCCCACTTTTGTAACTGGCTGTAAAAAAGCAGTTACTAGGTTCATAGGTAGGTACTAGGCTATCTGCTGAAGGCATTTATAAGCCTAGCCAGAATGTATTGGCTTTTGCAGCCCCCTTAGATTAGGATTAGTTCCATGTGCCTCTGTCCAACAGAGCCACTGAAGTGTTCCCTGGGGTAAACTTTCTGTTTCCCATCCACTTGTCAAGGTTTCTCTTGAAGAGTGCAAGAAAGGAGCTCTGCCTAATGTAGATTGGAATCTTGTTCCAAAGCATGGGAAGTCTCTGGGACAGGAATCTATCCCTCCAGCACATCCTATTTATTGTTGTGGTGAGGTTTAGATCCCTAGAGCATATGGCTTGAGGGGATAAGGTTTTCTTTAGGTGGAGCATGTCCATCAATTCTAGGTTGGACATGGCCTTGTATGACAGGCAGAGATCACCTCTGAGCAGGCGGTATACAACCGAGTACAGCTGGAGTTTCTTCAGTTGAGCTGCATAGGGCATCTGTTTGAGGCCAGTGATCCTCTTGGTGAGGTACTTCTGTGGTCTTTCAAGCTGTTGCAGGTGTCTTGTAAGGTACATCCAAAATGGGGCGTTGTACTCTATGATAGGTCTGATGAGTGATGAGTAGAGGGGCACAATGACCTCTTTTGATCTGGATGCAAACCCTTTTGTGATTAGGTGGGCCACATAGAAGGATTTTCTAACCACTTTGGCAATGTGATTATCAAAGGAGAGATTACTATCTACTTGGGTCCCCAGATCCCTTATTATATTTTCCATATTTAGGGGACTACCACCTGTATGGTAGTTTGTAGGTACTTTGTTATTTCCAAAGGGAATAACTATGCACTTTTTGGCATTTAGCTTGAGGCCATGATTTTGACACCAGGTATCCATCTCAGTGAGACCCTTTTGGAGGATGTCTGGGTCAGCCGGTGAGTCAATTATAGCAACTAAGTTTGCAGTCATCTGCAAACTTGGTCAGCCATAGTCCTCCTGTGCTTGTCTGTACTTCTGAGAAGTATATGCCAAACAGGAGGGATCCTAGGACTGAGCCCTGGAGAATGCCACTTGTAACCGGTTTAGAGTCAGACCTAGCTCCCGCAACTCTCACCATGTGGGTTCTGTCCATGAGCCAACTGGTAACCTATCTTGTGATATAGGGGTTTATGTTCAGGCTGGTGAGCTTGTCTATAATACCAGAATGGGGAATGGTGTTGAAGTCCTTTGTGAGGTCTAGGTAGGCTGCGTGTACCACCTTTCCCTCATCTATAGCCTTGGTAACTGTCTCAAAGAGGTCCACCAGGTTTAGGAGGCATGAACTGCCCTTAACAAAGCCGAACTGGGTAGGGTCCAGTGTTTGGAGGTTCCCAATGCCTATGTTAATGAGTTCCATGATGATGTGCTCCATAACCTTGCAGACCAAACTAGTCAGGCTTATAGGGCGATAGTTCCCGGGGTCTGTTGTGGCTCCACCTTTGTGGAGAGGAGTAACCATTGCAGTGTACCACTCTATGGGCACATAGCCTGTGGAGAGGCTGAGTTTGAACCGTGTGTTTAGGTGAGGGGTTAGTTCATCTTTGAGCTCATGTAGGACACAGCCTGGGACACCATCCAGTCCCATTGATGCTGTGTATTTGGCTTTGGAGAGAGCTATTTTAACCTGAGTGTCTATGATTTCACGGGCTCTACATTCTTCTGGTATGATTATGGGCCCTTTTGGGGGTGAGAGTGGGGTGAAGTTTGCACTGAACCTGTCTGCCAGGATGCTGGCAATATCGGTTGGTTCAGTGTATTTTGTGCCATTCTGCACTAACTCCGAGCAGATCTGAGCATTGCCACTTAGATTCTTGACATAGCTAAAGAGTGCCTTGTGGTTATCTTTGGAGTCCTTCGCAAGTTTTCTTTCAAAGCTCGCCTTAGATGATTTTATGAGGGATCATAGTTTCTTGCTGATACTGATCAGGGATGTCTTCCCTTCTTGGGATTTTACTCTTTTCTATACTAGTTTCCTCCTTCTACTGTATAGCTTGTTTATGGCAGGGGTCCACCAGACTGGTTTCCTTTTCTTGGAGGAGTGAGTCTTGGTTTTGCTTGGGATAGCACGATCCATGCATTCTTGTAGGTGCCCATAGAATGCATTAATAAAGGATTTTGCAGCTTGGACAGCGTTATCCTTTAGCATGGAGGCTTTAAAATGTTCCACCTCTGTCTTAAGTAACTTGAAGTTTGCTTTTGAAAAGTTTTTCATGGTGGTTTCCTTGTCCTGGTGTGGGGGCAGAATGTGGATATCCAAAGTGATTTGTTTATGGTCAGATCTAACCAGCGAGGGGTTGACCTCCGGTGTGGAACACTGGTCGCCCATGTTGGTGATGACCAGGTCCAATATGTTGTCACCTCTGGTGGGAGTGTTGACCAGTTGTTCCAGGGTGTTTGAGTTTATAAATTCTAGAAAATGTTGGGCAAGGTAGTTAGTACTTGAGTAGTTCTCCCAGTTAATGTTTGGGTAGTTGAAATCACCCAATATTAGGGTGTTTGGTAGGACATTTACATTACCCAGTGTTTCCAGAAATGCGGAATGGGGGTCCTGGGACATGGTGGGTGATCTGTAGCAAGCTACAATTTGAATTGCAGTTTTGTCCATTGTTCGTTGCACGTGGATAATCTCTGAAGCATCGTGCTGTGCCACTAACCTGGAGGTGTGGGTATCCTTGATGAATATGGATACTCCACACATTTTGTATTTCGGTCTAGGTTCTGTGGCCGAAATGTATGGTATGAGTTGTAGCCTGGTAGTGCTGGGGTGCTCTCTGGAGCCTTAAACCAGGTTTCTGTTACTGCACATATATCGATTTTCTCCATACTGAGGAGTGCCTCGAGTGTGTGCATTTTGAGGTTTAGACTTCTGGCATTGAGTAGTATTACCCGCATATTTTTGTTACTTGTGCTATTTACGGTGGTGGGTTTGTCTTTTGAGCCTTGCCTAAAATATTCACTATGGGGGTGGCAAGAGCCTTGGCCAGTATTCGAAAGCCTAAGGGTGACAGGTGCAAGCCATCTCTAGCGAAGCAGCGTGGCTTGTCGAGCATGTCATCCCAGGCAGACAGACACTGGATCCCCTCTGAATGACACCAGAAACTTAGCCAGCTGTTGAAATTGATAATTTTTTCTTTATACCGTGGCATCATTCTAGGTGAGGGCAGGATGCTACTCAGGGTCAGGGTCATACCGGACTGGGTTACGTGATCAGAGAGCACTTCCATGTCTCTTTTCATTTAGTCCAGGGAGATACGGCTCAGGTTATTCACACCAACATGGACAATGACAGAGTCATATTTGTACTTGTTCTGGAGTGACCTGAGTGCTTGTGTTATGTGGCGGATCCTGGCACCCCAACAGGCAGCTAACAGTAACCTTCTCCATATTCAGCCTAGTGAGTGAGACGTCAGTGTGCCTGACTATAGAGTCACCTATTACTAGTATGTCGGGTATGTTATTTTGCCTTGAGGGCTGTGATTGCGTGGCACACTGGTTTTGTGAAGTATGTGTTTTATGGTTTGTGTTGGAGGGTGGAGGTTGCTTGGATGTCTGCTTTGGAGGGCTCTGTTGCTTTTGCAGATTTTTATTTAGAGCCTCCGAGTATGTTTACGTGTATTTACATGTGTTTTTTGCCAGTGCTGGTTTAATGGGTCTATGTGAGACTGGTGGTGTGATGTGAGTATTTCACTTCTCCTCTTGACTGTCTGATCCAGTCTTGGGTTGAGAGAGCTTAGCCTCCAGTTTGGCTGTATAATTGCATCTCTTGCATGTACTAGTGTTTGGTGGAAGGAGGAGAGGGATGTCTGTGTACATGAGGCAGTTGTAACATTGACTCAAAATGCCCAGATCCACCAGTTGGACTGGAGAGTACACCTGAAACTGCCCTTTGGACATGCCTGGATAGGTACAGTAAACTGTTTTTCTGAATGGCTGGTAAGGTCGAATAGAGAGCCTTGTCCTTCTGCAGTGCTAGGATTTATAATTGCTTGCTATGAGTTTTGAGCAAGTGCCGGGCTGAGAAATGAATGGCTTGAGTGCTTAAGTTGAAAGTTTGTCTAGTTCCAAGAGAAAAATTGAGGAGGAGACTTTCTGGAGCCAGGAATAGTTATACTCTAGCTAACCAGTGTTGCCCAGCGCGCAAAAATGGGCAAATGTGGTTTTTATAGCAGGGAAATGAAAGAGATAGAAATTAGCCCAAAATGGCCAATAAACTACTACTTTCTGGGCTGAAACCACTCCTCCAGAGACAGATAGGCTGCTCAAAGCTCCCCTCTCTCACAGGTGAACAGAGAAACTTCCTTCTATCCAAGTAAGGAATGGGCAAAACTGAAATCAAAATCTAAACCAGCCATAACTGAAATACTGAATATTGAAAGGAGATAAAAGAACTGGAAGTGGAATCTTTAGAAAAGAAAAGGATCAAATTATTTAGAAATATATGGAATTTGTGGAAAAATACATGAGGAATAATGCTTATTAGGAGGAGAGAAATTTTTTGGCCGTGGTGGTGCAGCTGTTAGCGTTGTCACCTCACAGCAAGAGGTTCTCCCATTCAATTCTCAGCTGGAGCACCTTCTGTGTGGAGTCTGCATGTCCTCCACACAGTCGAGTGATGTTAAAGACATGCAGGTAAGTGCGAGTGTGAATAGATGTGCCTTCTTTGAAGGTTGGGCATTGGTCTGGCAACTCGGCACCGTAAAAATCCACTGCCAATCATTAGCGGACTGAAGTTCCATTGTGGCAACCCCTAACGGTGAAAAGCCAAAAGACAAGGAGGAGAGAAATTTAAAGGAAAGCAGGATTTGAGCAAGTTATGTAATGCTGGTGTGAATGATAACTCTTAAAAAAGAAAATGTGTATAATGCAAGAAACTAATGAACAATGGTTTGTTTTCTTTTCTGTAACTGTATGTGTATCCATGTCATTGTTAAAGTTGTGTGACTTTAAAAAGTGTTTTCAAAACAAATCTATGCTCCAAGGTGTTCCACATTGAAAGGGTATGGCACTCATTAATTATTGAGATTTTAACAAATATTCATGATAACTAATACTGACAGATATTGAATCATATTAAATCATTAAAATCATTTTAAGTATGAAGAAACAGATAATATCCATACTGTGAGCTTTTTAATTGAAATAATTTTTAAGTATCCCACATTTTGCCCATTTGTGCTACATTCCAAGAGGTAGTGTTCCACGGTTTACTATCATAATGTCTATTTTGAACTAAAACATTGGCGTGTTTTCTCAAAATTTGACATTTTGTCGAACATAACCCAGTAAAGTTGATTCGACATGAAATGACATACCATTTCCTCTGCATCTAGCACAAAATATTAAACTTTAAGTTCTTGCAGAGGGGCAAGCCCCCCTACCCCCTCACACCACCTGCAACTTATATATTCCAACTCTGACATCGCACTATAGTGAGGAAAAGGATGAATTACCCTAACCTCACTGTACTGCAATCTCTGACAGTACTTCGAATTCATATCAGCAAATCCACAGTGCATTCATTGATATGAACTTTCAATATGGAAATGTTCAGCAAGATGGACATTCGAAAATCCAACTTTTAAGAGTTCCATCTGCGGGAATCTCAACTCACAATTATAATACTATGTTCCACATGTTGGAGATAGAAATTGAGACTTTTATTTCTCACATGTCATGAAATAAATATTGAATACCATGTTTTGGAAACATTTCATTACACGTTAACCAGTTACATTCATACACTCTGAATGAGCACCTGAGGCTCTGTGGGAACAGAGAAGCCACTTTTAAATTCTGTGCACTACCTTGATGTTTTGGTTTAAATTACACAAAATTTGCTGGGAATATAACACACATGTTCACACACTCATCATATCAGCTGATCTTCAGCTTGACCTTTTGCATTCCCGAGAGCTCTGCTCTCCCCACAGTTCATTCATTCTCTTGCTCCCAAACTACTGTGTGCATGTGTGTGTGTGTGTGTGTGTGTGTGTGTGTGTGTGTGTGTGTGTGTGTGTGTGTGTGTGTGTGTGTGTGTATCCCTCCAGGAAATGACATAGAATTATGCATAGGGTTACCGATAAGGTGGACCTGGGCCCACAATCACCAGTTCTGCATCCCCCCGTGAACCATGATCAGCAGTATATGCTGTAGCAGGAAGAAGAGGCATCAAAGCAGAGGAAGAGGAGGAGATCAATGAGTACATGCAGAGGTGGTCCTAACAAATGTCCACTGATAATATCATTAATCACCCTTCAACTACAGCTTGGCTTCTGCAGCCCTCTGTAGTGGACAACAGATGAGAAGATAGTCCAAAGACGTAGAGCTCAGAAGGGCAAATTCTGAAGCCCAGTTATAAACAGTAATGTATGGTAAAGGAATGCACTGATAATGAAATCTATGCTTTACAAATATTTGCGGTGGACACAGAGTAACAACCCGTCTAGAGTAATTTGGCCAGAAAGGCCAATTGGCAGTTGGCCATTTATTAACAGCACTTCATTTGGAAAAATATTAGTTTTCATCACATTTTATTTTACTTATTTCATCTCTATACTTTTGTCTGACTTGTCATAGAATGAAGAGGTCAATTTGAATAAAGGTCCCCATAATTAAATACAAGTAGTTCATAAAACAAAATGTATAAGGTAATTCTTTCTTGAGTAGGCAATTCTGTAGCAGCTGTGTGTGTGTGTGTGTGTGTGTGTGTGTGTGTGTGTGTGTGTGTGTGTGTGTGTGTGTGTGTGTATGTACAGATAAATACACACAAACACACACACACACACACACACACATATATATGACAAATTATTTATTACTAGAGATTAGTAAAGATGATTTCAAACCTAGATCAGTAATATTTAGATAAACAGCAAATAATATAAGAGGTTAAGTATTTATTTAGTTATTGTATATTTATTTGCAATACCACATTTCATTGGAGGCCCAGAGATAAATGTTTCATTATAGATACAGGCATTGGTTGAGAATGAGAATAAAAAAAATTAACATTGAGATATATATAATTTAAAAGGTAATCACTATACTATGTACAGTTTTTAGTTCATATACTTTCATTAATCTTGCACACATCTTTACAACATTCAGCATTTACACACACGATACACACACACACACACACACACACACACATACATATATATATTTATACTCGCGTGCGCGGACACACACACATATAATTTTAGTACACAGGCAGCAAAGTTACAGTTTGCTGGACACCTGTAACAGATTACTACACTACAAGTGTGAATATTTTGATTGGCTTGGCTTGACTATATAAGAATAGCTGTTTGTAACAGAGCTGCTACAAGGAGAAGACCAAGTCTTGCAAGGTCACTGAGTTTCTAAATTGCATATGGTACGACATTTGAATAAGAATGGGGTTATGTAATAGAACTGGCACACGTGCAAGACCATTTTGTTGTTAGGTATGTTTTTACTGAGATTTTAAATTGTAGATAACATGACACATTTCTGAATCCTGCTGGGACTGAGTTCTAGAGTTTATCAATGTATGTAGAGTGTAGATAGCCACTGTTATGATTTGTACATTTTTGCAGTTAATATTAGCTGTTGGTCCAATGAATGCAGTTAGCTGGGAGTGTGTGTCAGTGTTATACCTAGTGGGGGTAAGGGCATTTTTTCTGGAGTTTAGTGGGCATTATGGACAGTTGTAATGTCTTATTCATAGTCTGCTTCATATGTTATACTTGATTAAATATTACTTTATGTTGGCCAAGTATTATCTTATCCTACTACTGTATAACTCTGGGTATAGTAGTACTATAGTTTAGTATATTATGTACTCAGTGCAAAGTTCATATTGAGTTAACGACTTTATTAACATCATTACTAAATAATCAAATTAATGTAATGTGGTTGCCTGTTATGCAATGCATTAGTATCAGTGCTGCCCTCTGGATATTTTGTTTTATGTAATTAATGTAAAATTTTAATTGTGTTAATACTTTGTACAATGATCAATGCATTGTCTTGACATTGTATCATGGAACACTTAGGTGACATCAGGAGAGGAAGAGTGGAAAGCCCTGTAGCAGAACATTTTGTTAGTTACCATGATGGTTCAGATTCAACCTTCTCTTATAATGTGTTGGCCAAGCCCAGTCATTGTCAAGGGGATGAATCTGCAAGGAAATTAATGTGGTTAGAAACCAAATGTATTATTAACTTTGGCACTTTATACCCAGGGGGATTAAATCTTGACATAAATTTAAATGTGAGTTAAAAGTTAGTTAAAGAGGGCTTAAATGCATATTACTTCTCTGTCCTGATTTTGTTGTTTATGCCATTGTAATATAGTAACAGCAATGTGTTTTATGTAGTTCATAAATTCATTATAATATAATTTTGAAACATATTTCTTCATATATTTAGAGGAATTAAATTTAGAAGTATTAGATGAAATGTCAATGTATTATTTATATATAATGTTACGGCACTTATATATATATATATATATTATATATATATATATATATATATATATATATATATATATATATATTATATATATATATAAAAAACTATATATATATAAAACTATATAAATATATATATATATATATATATATATATATATATATATATATATATATATATATATATATATGACTGTTTTGAGTGTTGGTATATTAAATGAGAATGGGAATAGGCAATTTATATTTAATTAATTGTATTATTATTCAATTATCCAATGAATGAACAGATTGCCAACATACGAATTCACAGAGGATGAGGGTGACCAACTAAGGTTTGGTTGAGTGTTCTCATCAAACATAACCTCAGGCAGTAGGAGAAGATATGCACTGACATTTTGCAAACACAGATGTTCTACAGCCGATGCAGTCCTGGAGTTAATATTAAAAGGTATTAAGGGGAAAGTGGATAAGGTGGAGGAGTCGGCAACCGTTCGAAAGAAGGTTAAATTACAGTCAAACATCAACGACTATAAGAACAATTTGCTGTTTGCCTGACAGTGGAAGGAGACTAGAGAAAGGCAGATGGTTCGGCGTTCAGGCAGTAGAGACCAGGAGCTACATGATTCCTCCATGTCCTCGGGAGAAACAGCTTCAAGTAGCAAGAAAAGTGTTTCCTTTGAGGACCTGAATGAAGAGATCACGGATTCTATGCCGCATAAAGGGACTTCTGAGGGCTTTAGAGACCGAGGGCGCAAATGGCAGGGGAATTTAAACACCAGCAGTGGTAACAATGGCAGGAATAACAGAAACAGAAGAAGGAGAAATTAATGTGCCGGATGAAGCAGAATATTTTCACGGGTGAATTGGACATCTTTTTTAGCTGCCGGACTAAATGTTAATGTAAGAAATGTGGATTATTTAAAAATTGTGAACTTGTCTGATTTGAGTCTAGATCAGGACATCATTTCTCTTTTGGATAAAGGAGTGAAGTCCATCCCCACTCATTTTCCCAGCCTTGCTGATTTAATCTTGGAAGTAACCCGTTTTTGTCATAACTTACATTTAAAAGTATATTCTGATAATAAAAAAGGCGGGATAAGTCAAGAATCTGTGGAAAATGTTAATGACACAGTAAATGATGCAAGTTATGATGAGACTAACAGCTGTGGGGAAGATTCTTTATTAAATATGTCTATTTATGACTATGAGGAACATGAAGCAGTTGAAAGCATGCTGGGGGGACCATGTTGTTGACAGTAATGCAAGATTTATCACAGGTTATGGGAGATTACAAGTACCACAAGTACCATACAGTAGTCCCTTTATGCTGCTCAAATTATCTGCCAATATGTGTGTTTTTGAGAGTGTGTTATGCAAACAGAAATTGAGTATCAGCACTTTATAAGGAACAATAAGAAATTTAACTTGACTAAAACACAGTGGGAGGTTCTGCAACAGCTTAGGCAGAACTGTGATAAACACATATTTACACAGGCAGACAAGGGGGGCAACTGGGTGATTATGACTAAAAATCAGTGCAATAATATGGTCATGACATCAGTTTATGAGATACTGTCCCACAACCCTGTCAAAGAATTCAATGAACTACTGTTGAAAATTCTGGAGAGAGGGGAAAGGCTTGGTTTCTTATGTTCATCAGATGTTAAAAAACTACACATTAAAAATCCCAAGGATGCCAGATTCAAAGTGATACCTAAGATACATAAAGATATCCACAATCCACCAGGGAGGCCCATAGTGTCTGGAAGGGGAGCTTATTTGCAAAATGTGGGCATGTTTCTGGATTTTCAGCTTAAGAATTATTTGAACAGAATCATCTCACACATCAAGAACAGAAAAGAGCTTTCAGACACTATAGGAAGCATGAAGTGGTCTAATGGTTATTACTGGACAAGTGTGGATATTATTGTACATGAATATCAAAAACTAATTGGGTTTGGAAGCAGTTATAAATACTTTAGGGGAAGGTCCACGCACATACTTTCTCATATATTTGTTGGAATTTTCTTTAACCCATAATTGCTTTATTTTTGGTAACAAATATTTTTTTGCAAAAAGAAGTAACTGCGATGCGGGCAGCTTATGCCCCTGTATATGTAATTTTCTTTATGAACCATTCTGAAAATTCTTACATTTACAATTCTGAGTTCTACAAACATAGGGTCATGCTGTTTAAGAGATACATAGAGGATCTTATTTTTGTTTGTAAGGGGGAAATGGAAGAATTTCAGAATTTTATGTTGCAGTTGCAGGATAATCACTTTGGTCTGGAATTCACATTCAGTACCAGCAGGGAAACAGTACAATATCTAGACTTGGGATTCTTTGTGGGGAGAGACTTTAGAGTAGAAATTGGACCTTTTGTTAAAGCTACTGCTGTCAACAATTTCCTCATAGCTGACAGCATGCATGCCCCCCAATTGTTATCATCACTACCGTATGGTGAAAATCTACATATAGCCAATAATACCTCAGATAAAGCAAGGCTGGGGGTTGAGTTTGAGAGGGTTAGGAACAAACTTCAGAGTAGAGGCTATGATGAGGGAGTTCTAACTCTAGCTGAAAATAAAGTCAGGAAAAGACTGGGGCTGGCATATACTAATATGCAAAAAGAAGTACAGAGCAACAGACGTGAAGTTTGGAATTGGAACGGAGGAGAGGACCAAAACAAAATGTTCTTTGTAAATAAATATTCACCTTTTTCAGAGATTCTAAAAAAGTTAATTAATAGATTCTGGCCTATTATTACCAATGATGGTAACCTCAGGAATCTCTTTCCGCAGAGGGTTACTTTTTCCTGTGGTAGATTTTAGAATCTCAAGGAATTGTTATCCATAAGCAAGTTGGAAAGAGAGCATGGAAGGAAAGGTAGCTTCTCTTGTGGAAAATGCACCGTGTGTAAGAAGATTAAGAATATAGATGGGGTCAATATCAATAGGAAGTTATATAAGGTCAAGGATCAGTACTATTGTGAATCCTGGGGGGTGATTTACATTTTACGGTGTGGATGCTCTTTAGTAAAATGATATATGGGGCAGACTAAAAGGGCAGTGAAAAAAATAATCATGGAACACTTAGGTGACATCAGGAGAGGAAGAGTGGAAAGCCCTGTAGCAGAACATTTTATTAGGTACCATGATTGTTAAGACTCAACCTTCTTTAATAGTGTGTTGGCCAAGCCCAGTCATTGTCAAGGGATAAATTTGCAAGGAAATTAATGTGGTTAGAAACCAAATGTATTATTAACTTTGGCACTTTATACCCAGGGGGATTAAATATTGACATAAATTTAAATGTGAGTTAAAAGTTAGTTAAAGAGGGCTTAAATGCATATTACTTCTCTGTCCTGATATTTGTTATTTATGCCATTGTAATATAGTAACAGCAATGTGTTTTATGTAGTTCATAAATTCATTATAATTTTGAAACATATTTCTTCATATATTTAGAGGAATTAAATTTAGAAGTATTAGATGAAATTTAAATGTATTATTTATATATAATATTATAACACTTTAATATATATATATATATATATATATATATATATATATATATATATATATATATATATATATATAAATATATAAGGACTGTTTTGAGTGTTGGCATATTAAATAGGAAGGGGAATAGGCAATTCATATTTAATTAATTGTATTATTATTCAATTATCCAATGAATGAAGTTATATAAAAATATGTGCTGTTTGGTGTACTAAATATTCCTTGAAGGCATAAGCCGAGGTATCGGATGCACCAGTGAAGCTTTCATTCCAGCTCTTTCTTGGTGTGGTTTGTGTGTTTTTTTTGGAATCCATTTTGAGGTGTGTGGAATTAACATTGTAGTTTCCCTGAGGCTTGGGTTATAACCAAAAATTGTCTATGGACCAACCCACCTATCAGGTTATAAATTGAATAAATAAAATACATTGTAGATTTGACTGTTCGACCAGTTAAGGGACTGAAATACACAGAGGTTATATGTTCAGTTTATGTCGTTATTTTCAAATTAAGGCATTTTATTGTAAGATTGTTTTCACTTTTGTTACCTGAGAGGACTGTGTGTTAATGAAATGTAAACAAATGAGGCATAGAGGAGCATAGTGAGAATATAGGAGCAAGCTATGGTCTTACATGTGTGTATTAGTAGGAAACATTTAATGTTAAAATGACATGTTCATTTATGGTTGTTTTTTAACTGTTTGTTAGATGTGTTGACTGAATCAGAAACTCTGGTGAATCAGCATTTCAAGTAGTTATGTGTTTTGTGGTAACACAAATCTAGTATTATTGACTGAAAATATTAGGTCACAGTAGTTTAATTCTAGATTGGAGGTAAATAAAATTACTTTAGTTTTATTTGGACTTAAGAATGGTTTAAATTGTTCAAGCCAGTTTACAGTTTTTGTAAAGGAATGTTGTAGGTTATCTTAGAGATGATTTATTGAAAAGATGCCACATTGTATTAGTGTTGAGTCACCTGCATGATGGATTACATTTGCAGTTAAAGAGGATCTGTGCATGTTATTTATGAATGTACCGAAACACTTAATATTGAACCTTTTGGCACACTTACTGATATTTGCTCAGGAGTTAACAGCTGATCAACCTAGCATGCACACACACACAGCGTTAGGTGGCTCAGGGAACTTTAAGGCCCAGTTCTTTCAGCCTAAATAATATGGGATGCAGAACTGTATCAATTGCTTTTTGCAGGTCTAAAAAAATAGGGATGTGATGGTTGTACCTTGATTTCATCTTTCACAAATATAGATTATAAAATTTAATAATGCAATTTCAACAATATGGCCTGGCATAAATCCATGCTGTGTTATAAAGCATGAATCATTATCTTTAATGTAGTTGATCAAAGAAGGTGAAAACATTTTTTAAAGTATTTTGGGCAGAAGAAACTAACGGCTATAAGGCGGTATGTTGCTAGGTCACTTATTTATTGTATTTAGTCATTTTATTTATTTAATTACTTATAGGTTATCTGTGCAGGAGGACTGGTTAAGTTATCATTTTTGGACAATTATATATGTTGTCTGTATTGCCATTATATCAAACTCACCAATGAGTGAAGCTGTAGAATGCAGCTGTGGGCAGCAGCACAGACTTTACATTGTGCCTTATAGGAGGAACATTTGTACAGACCAAGTGCTTTGGGCATCTACTGTGATGCACGGTATGCTCAAGATAAGAGAACACTGATCACAGACTGCACACCATGGTGTAAAATATGGCTCTAGGTGATTCAGCCATGTAGACTAATGTCGCCAAAATGGGTATGGGTAGTTACCGGTGATAAGTGGGATAAGGACCCAGCCTACTCCAACCTATGCCAGGGCCCATGCTAGCAATGGAGGGGTGCATGTGCCCCTATTGATCAGTGTGTGCCTGACATAAATCCCAACAGCCCTGGGTCAATAAGCTACTGGATGGCCAGTGTCCAGTTGCCCAGCCTGGGATATCTGGGATATCTCTGCTGAACGAAAACTGGACATAAAACCAATCAACCTGCCAAACATGAACTAAGAGTTGCCACACTTGATGTAGGTTCACTGAAAGGATGGAGTTTGGAAGTGGATGACATCATGGTACTGAGCAGTCTGGACAGCCTATGTATCCAGACGACAAAATGGAAAGGCAGTGCAGCAAAGCCACTTGGCTTTGGATCCACATTCTACTACTCAGGAGGAGAATAGGCTAGAAAGGGAGTCAGAATTGTGGTCACGGGCTTCAGACAGCAGTGAGGGATGTCATCAGAATTAGTGACAGACTCATGGCAATCAGACTACAATGTAATTGTTGCTAGTCCTGTGTTGATATAATAGATGAGTCTTCATGGGTTCTGTTCGAGCAGCATTATGTACAAACACATCATGGTTATAACTATTAACTTTAACTTAGGTAACTTATATACATACTAACTATATTCATTTTCACATGCTGTCTAGCTGTACTTTCAAAATGGCACTAGACACAACATGTGCCCAGTATTTATATATCCACATTCACCACTTGCTATGCTTCTTAAAGACAAATACACACTGTGCATGCATCCTTCCTCTTTTGGAAAAAACATGATACAGAGGATATCAATTAACATGCAAGTGGTAGAGACAGCTTTTGTCATGCATTATACAAAACTATGTACATATATACAGTTATGTCCAAGTCGCCATGTATCTCACACCAAGTCTAGATGTGCGACCAAATCACGTGATGTAAAACTAGGATTCAGGCTTAGCAACTGGACTCATTTCTTTAAAGTGTTCAACCTTCAGAATGTCAGGAACATTCTTAGGACTGGAATCAGATGCTATGACATGTTCTGGAACAGGAACAATGTCTGAGTGATTCTGAGACTTAGACTTTATACGCTGTGGTAACTATTCTGGTACAGGAAGGGGGTGCCTGCGATTCCTCCTGTACTCCATACCCTCGGAATCTACATGGTATGACCTTGGCTCAGTACAAACACCCGTTATCTGTCCAATCCGGTAGAAACCTTTTACTGTTTGTATCCTCACAGTCTCTTCTTGGAATGGACGAAGAAATCTGCTCGATTTGTCATAACTGGACTTCTGGCTAGAATGCTTTTAGCTTTAGGCCTCAATAAACTGGAACTAACAGACAGTGTTGTTCTGCTTTGCCTGGATAGAAGTCTCTGAGCAGGTGAGCCAAGTGTATCATCACTGGGTATGTTTCTGAGATTAAGTAGATTCAAGAAGATATTGGTATTGTTACTATTTGACCTTTCAATTAATTACTTTGCACTCTGCACTGTATGTTCAGCTAGTCCATTTGATTGTACATGTTACTAGTAGCCCCGAATATCCACAAAGTCCCATTCTCTTGCAAATTTCTGAAATAACTGACTAGTAAATTAAGTAACATTGTCAGAAATAACTTTGTGTGGACTACCATGGACTGAGAAATGACAGTTTAACTTGGTAATAACAGTAATGGATGCTAGTTTAGGTAGTAGGTCAATCAGTTCAGGAACTTGACTTAGGTGAAGTGGTTCTGTTTGTAAATGTGGTTTAGTACTATTGCATACTGAATAAGAAGAAAGTACTTTATCAATGTCTTTCACTAGCAAAAGACAAAATACTAGTTCTATCGCCCATCTTTTGGTAGAGTCGGAACATGGGTGACCACAATGCAAAATCTGGATATATTCATGGTATTAGGAAGCAGGAATAACAATTTTAGGACCTTTGAAAATAATACCATCTTCCATCAAGATCTCATCTCTGTAAAGAAAATAAGTTTGCAATAAGAGTACAATAGATTGCTTTGACAGCCATCCAATATTAATGTAGTGACTGAGCTTTTGCAAAACTGGATCAGTCTTTGTATAATCTCTCGGCTCATCAAGTCTCATGGTAGGAAAATTACGCAATACCATTACATCATAGTCAAAATTCTCTGTGTCAAGCTGTTCTGTTGTATTTCAGGGTGATCTGTATAATGTATCAGCCAGATAAAGAAGTTTGTCTTTTGTATAGACCATTTTGAAGTTGTACTTTTGCAATTTGAGCATCATTCTTTGTAGTCTTGCTGGAGCAGAATGCATAGGCTTCTTTAGAATGGTAACTAGAGGTCGGTGATCAGTTTCAATTTGAATAGCTCGACCATAGAGATAATCATGAAAATTTGAACATGCAAATACTATTGCCAAAAGTTCTTTCTCAATTTGAACATACTGCATCTCAGTTTGGGTAAGTGTTATAGATGCATAGGCTACTGGTCTACCTTCCTGAAGAATAACTGTGCCATGACCAAATTTTGAAGCATCACAGGAAAGAGTGACTGATTTATTGACATCATAGTATCTTAATATAGGTGGGGTGGTGATTTTCTACTCAAGGTCTTTAAATACCTTTTGGTGCAGTTCCAACCAAGACCATGCAAAGTTTTTGCACATTAGCACTCTTAAAGGTGCTGTCAACACACTGAAGTCTGGTATGAACTTGCCTAGATAGTTGACTATGCCTAGAAAATGTTGTAGAGCTTGAATATTATCTGGTGCGGACATCTCAAAAATGGCTGCTTGCTTAGACTGATCTGGTCTTAAGCCAGTACTGCTAAATAAATGACCTACATGTGTAACTTCTGGTAGTCTGAATTTGTACTTTAGAGGATTGAGCTTTAAGTTCACTTCATGTGCACTGTCTAGAACTATTTTAAGGTTTCTGTCATGCACTGCTTCACCATTGTCTCCAACTAATAAATCATCTACTATTATGGCAAAAGGATACCTGAAAAAAATTTGCTCCATTGAATGCTGGAAGACTTCACTTGGAAAATTTATTCCGAATGGCATCCTGAGGAATCTATATCTGCCAAACGGGGTACCAAAAGTAGTCAGTAATAAGGATTTGCGATCAAGCATCACTTACCAAAATGAACTATTTGTATCCGAGACAGAAAAAAAAACAGTGGCATTCAGTATTAGGGCTGCGACCTTTTCAACTGTACGCATTGGATGATGTGGTCTCTTAAATGCTTTGTTCAAATCTCTTGGGTCAATAAATATTCTGATTCCATCTAAGCCTTTCTTGTGGGCTGCTACCATTGACGACACCCATTCAGTTATCTATATCTATATCTATATCTGCCAAACGGGGTACCAAAAGTAGTCAGTAATAAGGATTTGCGATCAAGCATCACTTACCAAAATGAACTATTTGTATCCGAGACAGAAAAAAAAACAGTGGCATTCAGTATTAGGGCTGCGACCTTTTCAACTGTACGCATTGGATGATGTGGTCTCTTAAATGCTTTGTTCAAATCTCTTGGGTCAATAAATATTCTGATTCCATCTAAGCCTTTCTTGTGGGCTGCTACCATTGACGACACCCATTCAGTTGATTCTGTAACTGGACAAATTACAATTTTCTTCACCATTTTATCCAACTGAACTTTGACTTTATCTTGCATAGTATTGGAGCCTTTCTTTCTGGTCAAACTACTGGACTGAACTCTGGGTTTAAGTTTGTAGAATACACAACTGGATATTTGCCCAACCTGTCATCGAAAACATTGTTATATTGATTGATAAAATGGCTTCAGAAAAACTGGAACTAGGATATGCGCTTATAAGATTAACTTCTTTGGTAAAAGAAAGCAGATTTATTCTGAAACTATCTCTGACACCCAATAATGACTGCACAGGTATTCAAACTACATAGAATAACAAGTTGTAACAGTTCCTGGCTAAATAACATAAAAGTACTACTGAGCCTTCAGTTTGAATTTCTTCACCTCCATAAACAACAAGTTTCACACTACTAGCTACATTGAGTTGCTCATTAGTTCTCACCTTAGCAAATGTGTCTGCTGATATAACATTACACTTTGAACCAGTGTCTACTTTGACCTCAGTGGATTTACCATTGATCTGGACAGTACAAAACATTTTGTTCCTTGCCAATAAATTCACTGCAACTCTTTCACCAATTAATGATACACCATCTACCAAGAAAGTAGATTGTTGCAATTCTATTTCATCAGTTTGCTTTTTTGAGTGACTTCTCTTTGTAACTGTGTGAGGTTTCCTTGATTTGCAGAACCTTTGAAAATGGTTTAATTTTTTTATACTTGTGGCATTGCTGACCAAATGCTAAGCATTTTTTTTTAGACTTATGATTTGCACCACAGTTTCGACAGTTGACAATAAAGCTAGATTTGGGTTTTACTGACTCACGCTTGTACTGCACTGAGAATTTTCCTTTCTTAGAACTTGCTGGAAAACTACTTGGTTTCCCTGACAAACCAGCAGGGGCTGTGGCTGCCATGTGCTTAGGCCTGCATCTGTTTGCCATGTGTTGTATGCTGTCTACTTTTGCTCTGGACCCTGCTGAAATCATGCTCTTGTCATTTGCAAGCATACTTGTGTGCCTTCCTGTAACTTCATGGATATGAGAAATCTCAATAGCTTTACTCAATGTTAAATCATTGTCACGAAGCAAAATCTTTCTCAAACCAGCACTATTAATACCACACACAAGCCTGTCCTTTATCAGTTCATCTTTTAAGATACCAAACTGGCACATTTCAGCCTTGTTTCTCAGGTCAGGAATATAAGCTGCAAAAGTTTCTCCTGGTTTCTGATCTGCTGTGTAAAACAAATGCCTCTCTAATATAATATTCATCTGGGGATTATACATTTCCCTGAATATTCACTTCAAACACTTGGGGTCTTCCCTTGATTCAGCATGTATATATGACTATTTTCACCTTCTCCCTCAAATACTACCAGTAAATACACAAATGAGCGCTCTCTTTCAGTGGCCTCTGACCCATCTAGGTTTTGAAAATGAATGCACTGGTGTGTGCATCTTTGTCAGAATAACCTGCTTGTATAAAAATATCGCACTCTTGTTCAAATACTCTACAGTTCTCTGCAATATTCTGATCAAATGCAAGTGGTGAGGTTTTTCAAAATCTGTCTGCCATATTAACATATACCAATGAAGGACTTTTTACAAATAGGGTTGTGATAGTGAGGAAAGAATGCATTCATACAGCAGCTGCAGGACCTACTAGATAAAGCAGGACAACATGAATTGGTGCTGATAATGGTTGACTTGAATGCACATATCAGGACAGACAGAGCAGGATATGAGGACTGCCTAGGTCCATATGGCATGTGGCAACAGGAATACAGAAAGTGAGGCCATTGTAGACTTCTGTCTGGAGAATGGCTTGATAATAGGCAACATATGGTTCAGAAAAAGAGATAATCACAAGATCACATACAAGAGTGGCCAACATGCAAATCAGGTAAAGTTCCTTCTAGTAAGGAAAAGTTATTGGGGTAGAATAAGTGATTGCAAAGTCAGTAAAACAGTAAGTCCACAGCATAAACCACTGTTTGCCACAATCAGTTGCAAACAGTGGTCAGAGAAATCCCTAAGGATAACAGAGGCCAGGCTGAAGGCCTGGAATTTGACTGGAGACAAAATACAACAGTTCAAGGAGTTACTCAAGGCTCTAGTATTCCATGAAGAGGAGAAAATAGGTGGAGTTGAAGAAGAATGGCAGCACTTCAAAATAGTATGTGTGAGGACTGCAGAACTGATATGTGGCCAAGACAGGGATAAAGTACATAAGTAAAGCTGGTGGTGGAATGCAGAAGTCTAGGAAGTCATCAAAAGAATAGAGGAGTGCAAGAAAAACTGGGAGATAGAAAAGATGTACCAGGCTAGAAAAGAATACCGGTTGGCTAACAAAGAAGCTAAGAAAGGATTTGCAATAGCAAAGAATGGGGCATCCGAGGCACTCTACCACCTTCTGGAAAGGACTCAGTAGGTGGCACAAAGAAACTATATCCAGTTGCAAGGCAAAGACAGAAAGATAAACAAGATAGACACCCTTCATAAGGGATGCCAGCAAAAACTTATTCACCAGATCATAGGACATCAAAGCAGATGGAAGGAGTACTTTCAGCAGCTTCAAAATGAAGAAAATCCCCACAGAAGCTGTGCTGCCCCAAACACAGCCTACAATGAGAGGAGAAGAAGAGCCCACCCTAGAAGAAGTAAGAATAACAGTAAGGAAAATGAAGTCATGGAAAGCTGCAGGCTTAGTTGAGATCACAGCAGATATGATAAAGATGCTAGGTGAGATAGGAGAGAAATGGCTCCTAAGGGTACTCACAGCAGTGTAGAGAAAAAAGTGCCTCCCATATGACTGCAGAATAATCATACTCATGCCAGTGTACAAGAACAAAGGGGACATCCACAACTGGGGGTAGTACAGAGGTATCAAACTTCTCTCAAACTGCATGAAAGTTCTGAAGAGTGTGACTGATAAAATAATATGCAGAGTATTAGTAAGATGGGAGATGAGCAGTTCGGATTCAGATCAGGATGCAGCACAACTGACCCCATGTTTGTAGTGAGACAGATAGTTGAGAAGAAGCTACAGATGAGGAAAGAGTTCAATTGGGCATTCATAGGCTTGGAGAAAGCATATGGCAAGGTCCCAAGAAAGCTGATTTGGGCAGTACTGTGATGGTTTGAAGTCCCAGAAACATTGGTAGAATTTGTATATGCTACTTACAAGGAACCAATGACTCAAGTATGAACAGTGTTTGGTCTTACAGAGGGGTTTCCAGTGGGAGCAGGTGTACATCAGGGTTTAGCTCTGAGCCCACTGCTGTTCATACTGGTGATGGACTACATTAGCATAAAAGTTGGAGGGGACAGATCAACACATTTGCTGTATGCAGACAATGTGGCATTACAGGCAGACTCTGAGCAAGAACTTCAGCAAAGCATAGGGGAATAGAATGCAAAACTGAAGACACATGGGATGAAACAAAGTACAGATTAGACAGTGGCAATGGCAGCAAACTGGGGAAATCAGAAGAAGCTGATACTTAAGATAGAAGGGAAGACAGTGGAATAGGTTAACAGCTTCAAGTATCTAGGAGGGGTGGTTGAGGAGAAGGGAAGTCTGAATGAAGAGGTCAAAGCTAGAAACCGAGGGGCTGCAGCTAACTGGCATAGCGTGTCAAATGTAGTGTATGACAGAAGAATGGCAAAGAACTGAAAAGTAAGGCGCATAAAACAGTAGTGGGCAATAAAGGCAGAGTAGATGAGGAAGCTAGAGGTGTTAGAAATGAAGTGCCTGAAATGGGTGGTAGGTTTTACACTGTGGGACAGATGAAGAAATGATGACATAAGTGCAGACCCCAAAGTAGCTCCAATTGCAGAAAAGATCAAAGAGAACAGATCATGGTGGATCAGGCACATGTGTAGATGATTTGGGACAGACAGGAAGAAGGTAAGAGGAAATGAAGGCATTCAGCAAAGAGGTAGAAGGCTTGTGTGTGACAGAAGATCTGCAATAGTCAGGCATGAATGTTGAAGAAGGTAGGAGTGTAGCATTGAGTCAAGAGAGATGGAGACAGTTAACATGACACCCCAACCCCGTGTAAAAAAATGGGAAGAAGAGGGTTGATGATGGTGACTGTATTACAGTCACAAAATATATTACATCAAAAGGAATGTGAATGACACAGTCAAATTGATATAGCAGTGAGGACTTCAGGAGAATTACTAACATCAGCTTATTAAAATCACACAACATATTACATCAAGAGAATGTAAATGCTGATTTTTACACAGACCATATTACAAATATGGTTACAGATCTCTCAGCCTCTTAGTGCAAGAAATCTGGACAAAGCCAAAGTAATGGGGGCAAATGCCTCGACAACAGGAACAGATTTTTAAACATTGGTCCTATAAACCTAGAAGGTTAATTGAATAACAATCTTTGTACTAGCATGCATTTTCAATAGGATATGAAATCTAAAATGTAAATGCTTATTGTTATTATTTAGAGACTTCACTCCTCAAAGTGTTGCCAAAAAATCACACATTTTATGAAAAACAGATCTAAAATATTAGACAAAAACCTAGACATTCTGCTAAATTCTGAAAAGCTGAGAGGTACATATGGTTGCCAATTGTTAGTTTTTTTTTTTTTCTTGACAGACAGGAAAGCCTTATTTTCATTTTAATTGTGCTGTCAGAAAAGTCTTTTGCTTGTTTCAATCGACAAGCTGGGAAGCATGAAATGTGATCATTAGCAGACAGGTTGATCAAAAGTATTATCAGGGTTTTGATAGTTCCACAGACAGCAACTTTAATATTTTTGCTCCAGGTTATTTGTTTAGGATGTGCCTTTTAAGAACATGATTTGAAGTAAATGTTTTTTTAACTTTACAATATTTTTAATACATATTAGTTGAAACAAGAATGCATATATTTTAAGCATTTAGAATGGTTTATTAATGCAATGCAAATTGAATCTCTCATATCCTATGGTGACTATTTTATAATATGGAGGATCTTTAAAATGGAGATAATGTGAATGTTTAAACACAAATTTAGGATGTATATTTACACAATAGGAAAAATTCCAAGATTACCCAGTATAAACAACATATTATTTATGATACTATTTAGTAATATAGTAGGACTGAAATAATATGTTCCAGACAGCTTATATGGGAATGGTATAATAGCATTAAAAATTATAATTGGTTTAAAATATGCAGATAGTAGTTTATGACATAATTTTCTTTATGTAGAATTAATAAATAATGAATGAATAAAGGTATATACTTTTTATACAAAAGAAATTAAAAGAAACATAAGTATTTGTAGTTTGACATAATGGTAATACCTCTGAATATCAGGGCAAACTGCATATGAATTTACCTATGGAACTTGAACAGTCTTGAGAGAACCAATAATGCGAGTGTTATGTAGGGTTTGAAGTCTGCCAGTTAGTGCAGTGGACTGAAACTATGAGATGTTGATTAGTTCCTTCTTGCGGTACAAGGGTTGATTATCCCAGCCTTCATCTGCCCACTGTACAACTCTGAAAAGGAAACCTTACTAAATCACACTCCAGTTACTTTAGCAGACAGTGCTCTAATGCTTTGAATAAACTATGATAATCTCTTCAATATTCACCTTGACTGCATACCTTGTAACTACCTATGATTGTGAAGATTAAATGTGCTTAAATGGATGCAGTCTACTACATGATAATAATACAGATAAAATATATTTTTTTGCTTTAGATTTTTTAAATATACTTATAAATAATCTATGTAAAGCATTTTTGTGATGTATGTAGTAGTCTACAGATTTAAAGTAAACACAACTATCATAAGTGGGTGTAAGGGAGTAAAAAGATAATTAGAAATGTACTTTGAATGCAATTTTTATTCAAACTATGAATCTTACATACCATGATAGTGAATGTGTTTACTTGTAGTTTAGTTATCTTCAGTATTGGCAAATTTTAATCGGAGTATGTTGGATAATAGTTTTCATAGTGTCTATATCACATTGTTGAACTTACTATTTATTGAATAACTCTTAATTGAACTCAAGTTGTCGAAAACCCTTTTGGTTGAATGATCATTTCAGCTCATATTATCCCAGGGGGAAAAAAACACAGAGGGCCATGACTGGGAATTAGCTCTTTCCTCACTGTAGTGCAATCCTGGAGTTGGTATATTTATTTAGGGGGTGTGGGGGGTGCAACAGCCCACATTGGGGGCATGGGGGAGTGAAGCCCCCCACCTGAGTGGTTTTAAATTTTGTGCATTTTTTGATGATTGGTAGTTGGACTACCAGTTGTTTTCCCTGGAAAAATATTCACTAAAATGATTGTTTGACAAAAAGGAGTTTTGACAAAATGAGTTTGATGAAGAGGTATTCAATAAATAGTATGTTCGATCATGTGATATAAATTCATTTTCATACACCCATTATTTTAAGAATCTATGTTATTATAGAGATCACAGAAAATTAATTAGAAATAGTATGTATTTGAAGGATATAAAATGTTAACTTTAAATTATTTCTCTAAATGCAAATGGCCTAAACAATGGCAATAAGGGAGGTATTTAAATATTTAGACTGCATAAAACGCAAGTGATTCTTTTACAGGAAGCTCATTTATTGAAAGACAATTGTGATAGATTTAATGCAAAAGTTCTAGCTTTAAAGAAAAAGAGAGGGGGAAAAGCAATATTATGAAGAAGTTCTGTTATAATGCCCGGAGTTATTGACACATACAGTAATGATAAAGGTATGAGTATGGTCAAAAAAAAAAAAAAGAATTTAAGCAGTATCAAGTACATACTACATTATAGGTGCTAGTCCTAACTAATCTAGGAAATGTTTTGACATTTTATTTTGAATATGAAGGGAAGTATAATAACAGTAGGAGTCCCCAACTATATATTTAAGGAAAATATTACTAATGTATTTAACAAACTTAAAATTTCAGCAGCAGCTAAGGCTTTAGTAAACTTTATTGCAAATGTAATCTTATACATGTTAATAACTTGTCTGAATCAAGTTCTTTGTTTTACACTCATTTCTCTCATATATTTGGTATAATGCCAGGAACTTATAGTTTATAATCTTTAAATGATTTGTTCTTTAAACTATAAAAGGAAAAGGTGCTAGCATATCCTTTATCAGAACACAATGTGCTTGCTTGTGTAGTAACGAGTGATCAAAGAAAATTGGCTTCTTTTAATTAATGGTCAGCTTATGTAACAAAGTTAAAACATCTTAAAGTATGGTTTTGAACAGAAATACAGCAGTTCTTATACTTCAATAATAATGGTAAAGTTTTTGATGTGATTGTATGGTACTCAATGAAAGCCTAGTTCTGTGGCAGAGTCCCAATTTGGTATTGCAACTAGAGAAAGCAATGTGATAAAGACTTATTAGAACAGCAAAAAAAAAAGATAGAGGCAATATTGTTGAAATACAGAAGAGAAAAAGGCCTTTTGTCAAAAATGAAACAACTAAATGCAGAGTTTCAGGAGATCCTACAACATTACAAAGACATGCATCTGGAATGTTTCTCTCCAGGCCTTGGGTGAAAACTGGCCCGCTCCAAGTATGACTTTCCCTGTAAATAAATGTAAAATAAATAAATAAAATAAATGAATAACCAAATAAATAAATAAGGTGTCTACACGTTTAGAAAAAAAGTCAAATGACATTCTAATTCCCTTCTGAAGGTTTATAAAAATTAACTGCTAGATCCAAAATGATAGCAAGAACTAATCACATTAACATTGTGTATATTGCTAGTGGTAATATACAGACATGAAAACAATTCCAGACTATTTGCACAGAATAATAATGTAGAAAAAGTAACTAATGCTTTTTAAAATACAAATATGGAAAAAAAGTTCAGGAGCAAATAAAAAAATTAGAAAAGCCTTCTTTGTTTAACAAAAAATAAAGAAGCAAATTAAAAGTCTGATGGGAAGCAAAGCTGCTAGAGTTGATGGCACCATTCCTGAATTAAATAAAATATTATCTCATAATGTTTTATCTCTTTTACAGAAAGTATTCACAGAAATGAAAACTAAATTCAACATGCATCCAGCACAGAAATATAATTACTTTCTTTTTTTATAAAACAGGATAAAGATCCATTTCTGTGCTCTTTTTATATACCTATATCATTACTAATAGTTGATTACAAAATGTTTATGCCAGTGCTTGACAGTTTATTATAACAAAAACATGTACCACCCACATTGATAGAGGAATACCAGACTTTTTTTATATCAAATAGGTAAACACATATGGCATCAAAATAATACTTATTTGAATTGATTATGCTAATGGAGATAGACAAGACCTATCTATAATAAGATGGAATCTAGATAAAATCTGCAATTCAGTACTGGCTGTATTTAACTGAAGCACTGGAAAATGTAAACTTACTTGGAAATCTGTACATCTCTCATTAGTTATCTTTATTAAAATTCATCCTCATATGTTAAACTATTTTTTTATCTCAGTCAATAAAGATAAATGGATTTGCTTGTCTCCTTTGCTTTGGCTATTGAACCTCTAGCTTATTATGTAAAACTTAATGATAGCAGCATTTAAAATGATCAATATTCATCCAGAATTCAGTTATTTGCCACTTGTCAATAATTTTTTTCTTAACAGACAGAAAAAGCCTTATTTGCATTTTAAATGAATTGCCAGAACAGTGTTTTGTTTGTTTTAACTGGCAATAATTAAACTGATACATCCCTAATAAATATAAAAAAAATCATTAAAATATTTTAAATTGATGTCAGGTCTAAAGTTCAGACTAAAAATGATACCTTATTAACTAACAAATAGTTAAATTATTTGATGGAAACTAATAGTGAATTTAAATGGGATAGTAAAGATATTAAATACTTAGTGTTACTATTACATGCAGTTGTAAAGAAATAGCAGGAATAAATTACAGACTATTAAGACAATTTTAAAACATTAATAAATAAATAGAACAACATATTTTCTATGGAAGTTAGTATGATTTTAATCAAAATAATTATTTTACCCAAATCCTACTTTAATTTTTTCTAAGAAATACTTTTAAACACTTTAATGTCATTTGTTTGAAGTTCTTATGGAACCTAACAAACCTAAAATAGCCTTGGGACCTCATGTAAGAGAATGAAAAGATAGTGGAATAGGATTTCCTAGGCTGGGAACTTATGATATAGCCTCATAGATATATGGTTAAATTCTGATTAAAAAAACAGTTGGAAAAACATGCATTAAACCATCAGGTTAAATAAACAAAAATGCCAGTATACAACATATATAACTTTTTATAGTAATAGAGAGTGGTTGTTAAAGAAATGTTATTTAAAACCAATAATCTGTTGGATTCTACTTAGATAAACAACACATTAAAACATTTGGAAATGTTGCATATACATTCCCAAATATAAAAGCATGGGATTTCATATTACTCTCTATAGCACTTTTACCATAATGTATAGACAGTGTCAATGTTCAAACAGATATTGAACTGAAAAAATAGGGATTTGATCTTCTGGGATGAAATGTTAAAATAAGCTAAAATGCTTAATAAAAACAATTTAATGTAATTATGTTATATTTTAAGAAAATATATGATCTCTCCATATTTCATTTGTTTCAAGATTATTTAGAAAATCAATAATGGGTAGATGTACATTATAATTATATATATATATATATATATATATATATATATATATATATATATATATATATCACAATAAAACAATTTTATAGATTAAAAATTGTTTACTGAGTTACAAATTAAGCCGGTGTTTCATATCATATTTACTCATTAAATAGGCTATGTTAAGCACTTTCATCTTTCTTACCTTTTTATTCCAGAAGAACAAATCCCTATTTTTTAAGCTTAGCTTTTTCTGATTATACTCTCCAACTGACTGGATTAAACTGAACTATAATAAGTTAAAAAAAATGTTTTAATATCCTCAAAAATTCGTCTTTATTTTGGAGACTATTATGTTGTAAATATTTACATAGTTCAATTATTACTCGACAGAATTTAACTTACATACAAAGTACAATTCTGGTTGTTGGAGATATAAATCCTTAATGAAAGCAGACTGGCAGCATATGGTTTATAACTGCAAAGTTCTGCAACCTTTTTTGGGAAAAATGGTGTTTCATGGAAATATTGTGTGGTCTGATTAATTTATATTAACTAAGTTATTGGTGTCTAAAGCTCCAATCCCAAAATGAGAGTCCAAGTCTCAATTTCCATCTCTCTGGAGCTTATTAACAATAACCATCAAAGTATCTACATAGAACTGAAAACAATTAAACTAAAGATGAAACTACCATGCTACTTCTGTAGATTCTAACAACGCACCTATATCCCCACCCTGCAATGTTTCTTCCACATAATCTAAAACAACAAAAATATATTTAAGGTAAGGTCTTTGTAAGTCATTGATTGTTTGTTTAAAGCATTGTTGGACATTTTATTTTTAATAGCATTCAAATGCTCACCAATTCTTGTTAACAGTTTTCTCACTGATTTACCTATGTAATATGCACTACATGCATAAAGTAGAACTAAATACACTATCTTTTCAGAGTGAAGATCAAACACCTCTCCTCTGGACAAAAAGATTATTAATCTCTGTTAAAATAATATTTTTATAGCTATTGAGGTATTTAAACTTTTTATGTCTCTTACAGCTAAAAGTTACAGATTCATCTCTATAAATTCTATGCTTTCCATTTTCCAAAATGTATTTTATGTTGCCACACTCTCTGAAAATAATGGAACATTACCTATTACTTTACTCTTGCCCATAATAATTTTCAAGTTCTCTCTTGTAATGCATTGTACTTGTTTTGAGTTAACACTATATCTTACTGGGCAAGCTAAACTATATTTTTTCTTATATTTTTCCATTCTTATTAAACTTGTGTTGCCCAATATTTTCATCTTTTAATAGGATTTATAAATACTTTTGCTTGTATTATATATATCCTGAATAGTTTTGGTATTATAGCTTCTTTCCTTAAACATCTCTTATAATTTATTAATCTCTTCCATAAAAACTTCTTGGTTGGATAGTCCTGATACCCTTATAGCTTTCCCTTTTAATGTGCCCTTCTTTACAGCTATAGGGTGTCCACTACTATTGCAGAGGTACAAATTTCTAAACTCAGGCTTCCTGTAAAAAATTGATTCTAATTTTGTATTATCTGCACCTTCTAGCAAAACCATGTCTAAAATGTAATATTTTTAGACCAAACTGCTATAAATTTTAGAAAAATCAGTAGTCATATTTAAACAATTCCACAAATTCCTTCAACAATTCTTCACCTCCCAATATTAAAAATATTATCCGTAAAATGTCTGAAAAAAAATATATACATACATATATATATATATATATATATATATATATATATACATGCACACACACATATTCCTTGTATTTACATTTCCCCACTACCTCAGCTTCTCACAAAACCATTACCAAATTTGCATAAGAGGGCGACATGTTTAACCATAATGTTATTTTCATAAACAACAGTTTCAGAATACTATATACTTTCATTTAATGCTTATTTATCATTTAACCAATTATCAGTTATAATAGCATCTTGTAAAAAGGCATTACTATCACATGAGTTAGATTTGAATTCATGATCATCTAAAGCAACTTTACAAATTTAATTTTTAAGTTTTTGGAATTCAAATGCATTTTGTGTATGACAGATATTCTTGTTATTACTTTTAAGTACTCCATGTCCACCTTACATGTAAATGTCATTGCTATCTGTCCTTACAACAAATATTTCCAAGCCAAATACAAACCTATATTAATTCTTTCAAAAATAGTTGATGATCATTAACTGGTAAAGAAGAAAAAAACAGTGGTGTACTTACAATAAATGCCTAATTGTTCTTCAGAAGAGCTGAAACTACCATAAATAGTTTTATTTATAACTTGTAGGGTGACTACTTTGTTTTGCTCATATTATACAGTCTGAGTACAATAATTTTGATGTAAATCTGCTGCATACTCAAATGTCTTTTATAACATGTTGCTATATAATTGTTCTTTCTTTTTCTTCTTTGAGAGGAATACAGAAGCTCTAAGAAATCTTCTGCATCCGCTAACTGGCTGTTTTCCCTGTTCATAGGTTCATAGGTAGGTACTAGGCTATCAGCCCTGGGGCCTATACAAGCCCAGCCAAAAACGTACCTTGGCTTTTGCCACCCAAGAAAATTATTTTCCTATGCCACTGTCGAGCAGAGCCACAGAGGTGATCCCCGGGATGAATTTCCTATTTCCCATCCAATAATCATGATTTTTCTTGAAGAGTGCTAATGAGGAGCTTTGTTTGATATAGACAGGTAGTTTATTCCAGAGTATGGGAAGTCTCTGGGACAGGAATCTATCCCTCTGGCATGTTCTGTTTAATGTGGTGACAAGGTTTAGGTCCCTAGAGCATGTAGCTCGGAGGGATTGGGATTTCTTTAAGTGGAGCATGTCCAACAGCTTTGGGTTTGACATAGCTTAGTATGTTAGGCAGAGATCACCTCTGAGTAGGCGATATGCGACAGAGTAAAGCTGGAGTTTTTTGAGACGGTCTGCGTAGGGCATCTGTTTGAGGCCGGTAATCTTCTTTGTGAGGTATTTCTGTGGCCTTTCCAGTTGTTGTAGATGTCTTGTGAGGTACATAGCAAAAGGGGCATTGTACTCTATAATGGGTCTAGTGAGTGATGAGTAGAGGGGAACAATGACCACTTTTTTCTGGATGAGAAACCTTTTGTGATGAGATGTGACACATAGAAGGATTTCCTGACTACTGTGACGTCAGACATGTTCAAAAACTCTTCTCTGCTTTCTCAGCCGATATCTCTGATCTACGCTGTACATACATACCTTCTTTTCTCTTTTCTTTCATAATGATCATGCATAATGTTAACCTTCTTATATCTGGTAACTGTTGATCTGCATGCAGTTCTGTTGTAGGGTACATATTCCCCAAGCTTATAACCAGTAAGATCTCTAAAAAAATTATTTTATTTACGTTTCTGCTTTTTTATATATATCCTGAATAGTTTTGGTATTATAGCCTCTTTCCTTAAACATCTCCTCTAATTTACTCATCTTCGAAATCACAAATCCTACCAAGAAGAGAATTGTACTCAGTCAATACAGAAAGAAACAATACATTTTTGAAAATATTTTGAGACAACAGATAAATTTCTTACTGCAAAACATGGATCTCCTAACTGTGAAGGGAGATGTACAATTGAAAAAATGTTAAATTAATATTTTATTTTGAAGCTTGCTTTATTTTAAGATGGATCCCTACATACATACATACATACAAATATTTTAAGCATGGGTGTTAATGCTCTTCTTCCCTGCTAATATACAAAAATACTTTTTCCCATAATAAGCGTCCAGGCAGTTATTAAAAATATGTAAACTAGTATTTGCTTTAATGTAATTTGGTAGTCTGTTCCATGCACCAGCTGCTCTCTCAGAGAACCAATCAGTACACTTCTCATTCCTATAGAATCGTCTATATAGGTTGTCTGATGATTCTCTAGTACTTTTTGATAACCCTAAACATTCCCAGAGGTAGTTGTCTCTAGATGTCCTATATACCTGAAAAAGTTCTCCTCTTAGATATCTATAAGAGACACTGTACAAGTTCAGCCATTTTAGTCTTTCATAATAACTTACATTTTCACAGCCATGTATGCCCTTGGTACATTTCACTGTACTCATTCTAGTTTACTCATCTTTTTTTTTTTTCTTATAAGGTTTCCATATTAGTTCACACTCATATTTGGGTCTAATGTAACTAACAAACAATGACTTCATCAGCTCTGATTTCCTAGACTTTATAAATATTTTTATACAACCTTTAGTTCCATAACTATCATTAAACAATTGGTTGATATGATTACAAAAAGTCATAAACCTGGATCTTTAAATGAATCTACTTTTTTCAATCACTGTGTGCTGTATTAAATATCAGCCTTTCAATTCATGTCTCCCAAATCTCATACGCTTTATTTTTGACATATTTATCAACATGTTATTCTCCTGTGCCAACATGGTCAATTTAGTTAAGTTCATTTGCAGACATGCCTTATATGTAACACATGTAATCAGTTTATCCAATTTCAGGTCACCTGCATATAGGCTGTAGAACATGTCAGATGAAAAGGTTAGGTCTGAAAGAAACAATCTAAATAAGTAAGGGGCTAGGGCAGAGCCTGTGAAACACACTGAATGTAACCAAGAATTTCACCTGTCCAACTGCTGTATGATACTTGCCATGTCCTATTTGTAAGCCACGCAGCTATCCATCTTATCAAGCGTACAATACCCAGTTGTTCTAATTTATTGATCAGTGTTTTGTGTAAGACCCTGTCAAATGCTGAAGTTAAATCTATATAAATTACATCACAGCACACTTTTTCATTCATACCTGTTATTATATTGTTATAAAACATTATTTTACAGGTGGTAATAGATCAGTTTTAACATATGCATGCTGATAATCATTTTCCCTGTTAGTTTTAGTCTGCTTGAAACCCAGCCACTGAGGATGCACAAGCCAGTGCATTTCTTTGTGCCGGTCCCAAGCCTGGATAAATGGGGAGGGTTGCATCAGGAAGGGCATCTGGTGTAAAATTTTGCCAAATCATACATGCAGACAACAGTACAGAAATACATACTGGATCGGTCGAGGCCCGGGTTAACAACGACTGCCACCAGTACTGTTGGCCAACAGGGTGCTGGCAGAAATTGGGCTACTGTTGGCTGAAGGAGGAGAAGAGGGGGAAGGCATGCCCGAAGGCAGGTAAAGGCTAGGACTGTGATAGTGAGGGTCAGAACTTTGAATGTTGGCAGTATAACTGGTATATGGAGAGAGCTAGCTGATATGATGGACTGAAGGAAGGTTGGTATATTGTGTGTGCAAGAGACCAGATGGAAGGGGAGCAAGGCTAGGTGTATCGAAGGCAGTTTCAAATTGTTTTATCATGGTGTGGCTGGGAAGAGAAATGGCGTAGGCATTATCCTGAAGGAATAGTATGCTAAGAGTGTTTTGGAGGTGAAAAGAGTGTCAGATAGAGTGATGTTTATGAAGCTGGAAATTGATGGTGTAATGATGAAAGTTGTTAGGGCATATGCCCCACAAGTTGGGTGTGCGATGGATGAGAAAGAAAAATTTTGGAGTGAGTTGGATGAAGTGGTGATGACTGTACCCAAGGGTGAGAGACTGGTGATTGGAGCAGATTTCAATGGGCATGTTGGTGAAGGGTACAGAGGGGATGAGGAAGTGATGGGTAGGTATGGTGTTAAGCAAAGGAATGCAGATGGTAGTTGATTTTGTGAAAAGGATGGACATGGCTGTGATGAATACGTATTTTTACAAGAGGGAGGAGCATAGGGTGATATACAAGAGTGGAGGAAGATGCACACAGGTGGATTATATCTTATGTAGAAGGGACAGTCTGAAGGAGATTGGAGACTGTAAACTGGTGGCAGGGGAAAGTGTAGTTAGGTAGCATAGGATGGTGGTTTGTAGGATGACATTGGTGATCAAGAAGAGGAGGATGAGTGTGAGGCAGCACCAAGGATCAAATGGTGGAAATTGAAAAAGGGTAATTGTGAGGTGATGTTCAGGGAAGAGTTAAGACAGGCACTGGGTGGCAGTAAAGAGTTACTGAATAGCTGGGTAACTACAGCAGAGCTAATAACAGACATGGCTAGAAAGGTGCTTGGTGTGACATCCGGAAAGAGGAAGGAGGACAAGGAAACCTGGTGGTGGAATGAAGAAGTACAGGAGAGTATACAGAGAAAGAGGTTGGAGAAGAAGAAGTGGGATTGTCAAAGAGATGAAGAAAGTAGACAAGAGTATAAAGAGATGAGGTGCATGGCAAAGAGAGAGGTGGCGAAGGCTAAGGATATGGCATATGAAGAGTTGTATAAAAGGTTGGACACTAAGGAGGGAGACGATCAGGAGGGATACAAACAAAATTTTCAGAGGAATTGGAACCCTCAGTATTGGAAGAAAGCAGGTTTCAAGGGGAGGAATTACAACAGCCGTCAGAATTTACAATTAGGGTATCACAGGGGGAACAAATGGAATTGATATCCAACAATATAAATGATAGAAAAGAGGATATGGAGATAGACATTTCAAATAATGAACATGACACAAATGAATTTGGTGATTTTAAAATTCATAATTTCACCAACTTCAAAGTGGAAAAGGTCCACTATAAACTTTTATCTAGAGGTATGAAATTCATCCCCACTCTGAAATGTGGTTTGGTTGACCATTTGATAGAAACCAAACTTTTTACACGTAAATTGAATTTAACTATTATGTTTCAGAATAATACCAAAAACAAACAAACAACTGAGGGGGACAGTAACTTGTTAAAACCTAAAAGTACGTTTGTTCCATACATGAACCCTGTGGTTGAGCTTTTCGAAAAACAAGTACAAAGAGATCTTTATAAATTGACTGACACAGTGAAGAATATCAAAGTGAGGGACAACATGTCCAAGGATGAGAGAAAAGAGTTATATAACCTGAGAAAAAACAAAAACATACGTATCATGAAGCCTGACAAGGGAGGGGGGATTGTTATTTATGACCAAATGGAGTACATGTCCAAAATACACTCCATTCTCACAGAGACAGGCAATTATACTATGGTATCATTGAATGAAATAAATATTGCCTACCAGAGGATCAGTTCATATTTGGAGGAATTTTGGATTGACAATCGAATAAATAACGATTTATACAACTTTTTAAAAGTGTCATACCCCAAAACAGCGACCTTGGTAGGTATACCAAAAATACACAAAGATTTAGCCAACCCTCCATTTAGGCCCATTGTGTCAGGCACTAAGTCTAAGACATTTCCATTAGGCAAATTAGTGGATGTTTGGTTAAAAGACATATACAAAAGTATTCCACACCTACTGAAAGATTCCTGGGATTTTTTAAGAAAATTCCCAACAGTTATTGACACCAGTGATTTGTTTTATGTGACTATAGATGTCATCGATCTATTCTCATGTATACCTAGTGTACAAGGTTTACAAATGTTTTGTGAGAGTATTAGAAAATACACTAATTTTGATTGGGACAAAACATGTCTCATCATGGACTGTATGTCATTAGTGTCGGAGAACAATTTTATATCGTTTGAAGGAGAGTACTTCAAACAAAGTAAGGGAGTGGCAATGGGGTCAGCTAGTGCCCCCATTTATGCTAACCTTGTCATGTTGTATTGGGAGGAAGAAATACTATTTAAGAGTGAACATTTCTCACATATCTCCCATTACACGAGATTTTTGGACAACATCTACATCCTATGGAAATGGAATATGGATGAATTAAACAGTTTTATGACCTTTATAAATAACAGCAGTGATTTTTTGAAATTTACATATGAAATTAGCAAGGAAGGTTTACCTTATTTAGATACTATTGTTTCGAATGATGAAAAAGGTTTTAAATCCAACATTTACAGGAAGAACACATTCACCAACGACTACTTACAATACGATAGTAACCACCCCAGAAAGATGTTGCGCAATATTTTCAAGGGGCAACTAATTAGAGCGGCCAGAATGACATCCAGATATGAAGACATGATTTCAGAGTTTGAATATATTACTAAAATGTTTATAGAGAGGAAATATAATAGAACTATGTTACAGGATGTTCAACAGTATGTGACATCTCAGAGGGAAATCAAATATCATCCGATTTTAGGAGTTGGTCTTCCTGTAGTCAATGAGACAGCCTCAAATTCCACAGGCAAATACAAAATGGCTTGCATTTTGCCATACACACCATTTGTCAACATGGTGAAGGAAATTTTGTATAAACATTGGGGTATCTTTACAATTAATCCTGAGCTAGCACGTATACTAGGAGAGAAACCACTTATTGTTCACAAAATGTCACATAATCTGAAAAGAATTCTTGAAACTGGGAATACACTAAATAGCAGGGGCGGAAGAAGTGAAACACATACATCTACCAAAAAATGTGGCAATTGCAATCAGTGTAGATTCATTATGACTTATACAGAAATTGTATTAGGCAATAGTAATAAGACAACAATCAGATGTGTGAAGGGGAACTGTAACACGATGAATGTGGTTTATATTGCCAAATGTGAAATGTGTCCTGCATACTATGTTGGGAAGACTGAGAGGGCTTTCAAAAAAAGAATATACGATCATTCATATTGTATTAGAAAAAAAGATCGCAATAATGCTTTGTACAGGCATGTTGAAAGCAATGGTGACCAACATAGTTTTAAATTTGCTATTATTGAACACATTAAATCTGACTGGAAGGGGGGTAACATCAAGGGACAATTAAGTTATAAAGAGATTTGGTGGCAGCTATATACAGACGCTGCCACAATACCAGGATTAAACGACACTATTGCCATTAAGCCATTATTAGTTTGATAAACATTTAAGTCCCACCATCTTCATGTAGCAACTTTTTAATTTTTTAATTTTTAACTTTTTAATATTCTTCTACATACAGTGGTTTACAAACACAATGTTTTTTTAAAATTTATAAAATATTGAGGTTTATTTAATGTAATTATATATATATATATTTTTTAAAATTTATTATTAATACATTTTTACCATTATGCACCATTAATTAAGTTGAACAATATTAATACATATTATATGAACATATTATTATTATATATAAAAATTTTTTCAAATAATACAAAATGTAATTAGTTCACATTAAACTAAACTATGTGAAGTGAACGGATTTTAAGCTCAACACAAGTTTTTAGGTAACATAGGAATTGATTTATTTGCACAGTAGTTTATATACAAGTTTGCACATTATTTAGCCACAAAAAAATTAATTTTTTATATTTTGAATTTTTTATATTCTGAGTTCTAACATCTATTATAACATTTGTTATATATTCTGAGTTTTAACATTTATTTCTAACATTCTCTCACAACTAATATTTTGTAATAAGCATTCACACACACTATACATCTAAAGTTTCAATTCACTAGTTTATGTATTTATTTTTGCAACAATTGGTCAGATTGAGTCTAATTGTTAGGAATTTTTAAACATTAGTGAAATGTATTTCAAATGTATTCCAGATGAATTAGTTATTTTAAAATGAATTAGTTATATGGTACATTGTTCATTTATTTAAATCTAATGTTAGTATATTGTATGTATTTGGAGGAGGTATAGCGGAGTATGCTTGAAAAAGTCATTCTATTTATAATTCATATGAATTAATAGGCACAGTGGCACTTTAAATACAAGTACTGTCAGACAAGATTGGCGCCAAAAAGTTTATTTAAAATGGCGTATTCAATTATGTGAATGAGTTCTGAAGAAGCCTATGATGTAAAGGTGAAAGCGCTTAACTCACATGATATCTTTGTATTGCATTTTTATGCACTATTGTTTCTAATAAACGTTTCAGTGGTCGTACAATACTGTGTTCCCTCATCTGTTGGGAGAGAAGATAGCACAGCATTGTAATTTTTCAGCAGTTTTTTCCTCGCAACGTTCTTGTTCCGCAGGTAACAGGAAAAGAGGGAGGCCTAAGATAAGGTTTATGGATGTGGTGAGAGAGGACATGCTGGTGGTTGGTGTGACAGAGCAAGATGCAGAGGACAGGAAGAAATGGAAACAGTTGAACTGCTGTGGCAACCCCTAATGGGAGCAGCCAAAAGAAGAAGTTTTCATCTGCTTGCAATGATTTATTTTCTGTCAACATAAAATGTGCCAACATGTCTAAGTGTAGAATGTTTTATTGTGGAATTAGGTACTTAAGCCACGGTGGCGCAGCGGTAGCATTGTTGCCTCACAGCAAGAGGTTCTCCCGTTCGATTCTCAGCTGGAGGGCCTTCTGTGTGGAGTCTGCATGTCCTCCCCGTGGTCGAGTGGCATTCGAAAGACAGGCGTGAATGGGCATGCCTTCATTGAAGGTTGGGCGTCAGGCTGGCACCTCAGCACCATAAAAAAATCGACTGCCAATCATTAGCGGACCGGAGTTCCACTGTGGCGACCCCTAACTGGGAAAAGCCAGAAGAAAACAACAACCTAATATGAAATGGTACAGAGAGAGAGTCAGGAGATATTTAGCTAGCAAAGATAATGCAAGGGTTTTCATTTTTAATTGGTCACTGACTGAAAAATAAAGGTAACAATACAGTTGATTTAAGTCAAAAATAATATAAAATAATAAAGCTATTTGTACTCAGGGAGACAAGACTTTGATCACTTTGCCTTGCACGTATGTGTGTTCTCTGCAATAAACAAAACTATTAATTTTTGCTAAACTGTGTTGTCCAGGGTTATCTTAACAGTTTGGTGTTGTGACTCAGATCTTGTGAACTGTATATGGACTGCTGCAGCAAAAATTGCCACTGAGCCCAATTCTAAATGGAAAACTGCTGTTTGGTCAAAAAATAACTATTTTTTTAACCTTCAACAGAGTTTGGTGTTTCTGCGGGTATGCTTTAATAGCAATCTCTATATCAGACTCAATTGGATGAGAGTGGGAAAATTGAATATGAGCAACAGCTAATTATTTAAATAATAATACAAATGCTTTTTGATTGAATGAAAGTATGTTTTCATTATAAAGTAATACAGACTAGAGTATCCTTGTCATAAGGACAAATTATCCTAAATATGTAAGAAAGTGGGTTTTAAATAATTAAGAAAAATATAGGATTCCATTCTGGTTATCTGAGTGGATTATTTGGAGAATATAATGGGTGCCAATATAAAGATATTAAAGAGCTGTAGTATGGGAGTCCAGCCAGACATATGTTTAATAAGTATGGTTGAGACACCTGTAATTAAATGGTAAAATGGTCTGAAAATGCAACTTTCAGTTTCCAAAAGGTGGAAACCTTTGATTAGAAAATTCTAGAAAACCTTAAAAAAAAAAAAGTGCTCTTGTAAGTAATCCTTTAATGAATGGTAAAAGGAATCCAAAAATAAGGAAAATTAATTTGTAGTTTAAAATTTAAAACACAATTCATCTAGATTAAAAACACAGCTGCAGGCAGCTAATAGAACAGTAAATACATTACAGAAGAAAAATATCATACCTGTGATCTATATCCATTATAGCAGTTAGAAAAATGAATGGTTAATCAGCCAGATTCTTCTGATGATGACTAGCCTCTGATACATTCTGCCCCCACCTCCACCAGTCAATCAACCTGCTTCTTACAAAGCTCATAGCCCTCCTCCTCCTAGAGAGCAGATGGAGGTACAAAGTGACAATCCACCTCCTTCCCCACATACATCACAAGTTAACTGTAGCACATCCAGCCATCCTCATGGATCAGTTTGCAATACACAGCTTAGACAACAGGCACCTGCCATAATATCTTCAGATCAAATATTAGTGAAAGTAGCAAAGGTAAACAGCTAAAACTACCATGCTACTTCTGTACAGACATACAGCTAATGCAAAACATGTGTAAATTGAAATGAACTGGTAGTAAACGTGATCCACCCAAAACAAATACTAATTCCAACTGCTCAAAAGCATCCATTGAGAGAAGTACATAATCCTGCAGCTGCTTGGGGTGGTGATACTGAATCAACCATAAGGGTAGTATGCCTGCCCGTGGACTGCAGCAAATTTCCAAACCATTTACGCCCATGGACTGCAGTGAATTTCCAAACCATTGTAAATTCTTTCCCTACAATTTGAACACATTCAGCTAAATATGCCAAAATATTAGAAGGACATGGACACAAATATAAAAACACTACTGTCAAAGATTTAAGAGCATTTTTGAAAGCTTCAACACCCCCTGACATTTTCAGAAAAATTACAGGAAAAGTCCACTATTGGCAATAGTATTCCTAAAAATACAGATGAAGGTTTTCTTACTACTAGAAATAATTTACTAAAAGCCATTACTGTACCATATCTATTACACCTAATGGGGCAAGAAGCAAAGCAATTGTTGAAAAACATTAGTCCATTGATGTATGTCTGCAATGTATGATAGGCGTGTTTAAACCCTTTTTTGGTACCAAGAACCTACAGAATGAGTGGCAGCCAGTGAGCTGTTAGCAGCCTTTGTGGAAGGTTACAAATTAAAAGTTTTTTTTTTAAACGGGCAAGTTTCTGCAATTAGGAAATTGATAATTAACTTCAGTATGTGCCAGACACTAGAGTTAGAAAAGAAAAGGAACAACAGAAAAAATAGATGACATTCCATTCCAGAGGTTCAATACTGATTCATGGGGACAGGAAAAGAGAAAATGAAACTGAAAGGAAGAGGCAGATTTAGATTTTTTCTGCCACAAGTCCCAGGACAATATCCACATTGTTTTCACCTCCCTACATCACCACAAGCATCACAGCATGGGGAGCACATTGATCATAACTTTAACTGTGAACAAGGATACTGGTGAAGCAGATGTCCACTGTCTTCTCAGATACATACATCCAATTAACTGACAAATTTCCCAAATGCCTAAGTACTACACCAAGCAGAAAGCTACCCTCTGACATGAGTACTGCTTGGGTGACACTGGCATGGCAACAAGATCATTAAGGCAGCCATAAACAGAAACCACGGCTATGTGCTTTGGCACCAGATGACCAAAAAGACTTCCTTGTTAATAATTACAGTGTGCATCTCTTCTCTTCCTTTCCTTGTTGAGACTGAAGCAACTAGATCAATGATTACAAGAATCTCCCACTGCCCACCAAATGATTTGGGGGTAAGACTGTCAGCAGTTCCTCTGAATTATGACAAAAATTAGCCAATTCCTATTCAAACTGGTCTGCTAAAAGAACAATATGCCTTTATTGTAGGAAAATACTGCCCCATTAAATATTTTAGGTTAAGATTTATTAGACAAGTTTTGATGTACTGTTTATTGTACCCCACATAAAGTTGTTCTTCATATTATAAATGAGCCCTCACCTTTGCATATGTACTCAACAGACAATTATGCAGATAAAGATACCCTTTTTGGTGTACTAACAGGATATTGCCCATTTGGAGGGATGGGAAAGTCTGTCCACAGCTCTGGACTTTTCACTAAAATGAGATAGGACTAATAGAAAAATGCTAAACCTGTAGTAGTTTGAAAACCTTGTGAGTACCTACTGATGGTAGTCAACTATCCCTTGTTGGCAGATGTGGAGGAAAAAATTAAACCTGTTATTTCTGCATTACTCCAACAAGAAATAATTGTCTCAATGCAAAGTCCATGCAGTATAACCATATTACCAATTAAAAAAAAAACAAGCAAACAAACAAAACCAACATGTAGATTTGTGCAAGATCTACAATCAGTTAATACAGTATCAGGGCCAACTTTTCCTGTAGTCCCTAATCCTGCTACAATACTAAGTTCTAGTCCAACAACTGCTACTAACTTCTCAGTGATCAATATTTTTTCTGCTTTCTTCTCTTTTCTTATACATCAGGACATGCATCATCTGTTTGGAGTTACATATCAGTAGACAGGGACACAATTGCCACACAAATATATAGAATATGTATTCCTTTCTCTAAAAATAAAATAAATAAATACATACAAAAAAAACTAAACAAAATTGAGTTATCATGTAAATTTACTGTAATGCAATATGTAGATGATTTATTTTAGCTTTAAATTCTCATTACAGTTGCAAGCAAGTTTTTAGTTTCCTCTTAACTAAATTAGTAAAATAAAAATTCATAATAATAATAATAATAATTAAAGAAAATTGCAGTTATATAAAACACAAATTCAATACTGGGACACCTTATCTCAAAGATCTCAAGGCAGATTTTACCCTCACTTATTATTGCAATATAAGCTGCACCACATCCTATGCCACTGAAACAGCTGCAGGCTTTTTTCTGGGACTGACACATTACTGCTGGCAATGGATTTCTAATTACACAAAAGTAGTAAAACCATTATTAAAACTGTTAAAAATTATACTCCTGAACCTTTGCCTTGGCAAAAACATCATGAACAAGTCTTTGATCATTTAAAAACTTTACTTTCAAATCCCGTTGCTCTTGAATTGTCAAATTCTGTTGTAAAAAATAAAGTGACATTAAGATTAGTAGAACAATCTAAAAATTATGTTTTTAATGTATTGCTTATTTTAGAACAACTCTTGAAACAGTAACATCAGCCCTCCCCTACTGCCTTAAGGTTCTGGCTGCAATATTGCTCATAGTAAAAATGGCAGCTCCTCTTACTCTCAGGCACAAAACCAATGTAGCAGTTCCATAATCTGTAAAAGCATTGTTACTAAAGACCAAGCACAATATTTATCTGCTGCTCAACTTTCTAATTATAAATTGTCTTTACTTATCAACTCTTCTTTGTAAACTGCAAGATGTGTATCCTTTAATCCCACTTCTTTAATTTCTAGAGCAGACAAAGAAAAAACTCAAAATTGTGTTGCTGTAGTAATTTATGTGCTTCCTTCTAGGTCTGATCTAAAATATGTGCAATTACCAAATTGCATGTTAGTTCTTTTTGTTGATGGATCCTGTGTTCAAAAAATAGATGATACTTTAATGGCAGCCTTTTCAATGTGTACTCACTACAAAACCTTGCTGAAAGAACAATTAATTAAAAATGTGCCTGCTCAAATTGGGGTAGTTCATGATTTTAAGACTCTTTAAAAAAAGTATTTTACCTTGGCAGGGACACTCATTAAAAATGCTGTTTTTGTTCATGAATTATTAAATGCATTATTATAACCAAAAGAGACAGCAGTGGTAAAATGTGCCATGCATGAGACTGATGCATACAGTTTAAAAAAAATGTTTTACGGATATGGAGCCTAGACAAGTTGTAATGTCTTATCCTGTTCAGGCTTCATTCTGCAGTAACTTTGTAAAATTAATGCACGTTTCTTTACAAGAAATGTTATCTTTCCAAGAGCAGGCTGATGACTCAAAAATGGTAAATTAAATTTCCGATGGCTGTAGCCTTTTATTGAATGTACTGTGGCACAACCTGAATTGGCAGCTTATAGCTCCACACAATTTCTTCACTTGGTCGTTTAAAGCCTACAATTTATCTTTCTATTAAAAATACACTAGTAAATTTTAAATGATTAGTACTCCCCTTACATTTCAAAAATCACTAAGCATTTTGTAAATAACTGTACTATTGGTTTAAAAATACAAAGTGTCCAAGAGTGTTCCAGTGCCCACTAAGTTTATAAAAAAACCATGGGGACCATTTTGCTGTGTTCAATAAAGCTTTATTAAGATCCCTCAGGCACAAAAATGTAAATACGTTTTATTGATTATTATTTTTTTCGAAAAGGGTAAAAGTTCATCCTTATGTAAAAAATGATGCTATTGCCTTAGCTAAAAAAAAAAAAATGCTTTCTAAATTAATACCCAGATTTGGTGTCCCTCATTGCATGCATATCCAACAATTGGAATGTCCACAGAGATTCCTCACTAAAAGAATACAGGGCATAAGTAAAATGTTCTGTGCAGACCGCCTCAAGGCCCTATCCCTGTATTCTGTCTCCCACAGGCTTTTGAGGGAAGATCTATGCCTGGCATACAGGGCATTGTCAGACCCCACCCCGATGGACCTCCTGCATATCCAGAAAACAAACAGAACCAGAATTACCCATTCTAAAGACTTAAACCTTACCTGTGATATAAATAGGTCCTACTGTAAATATAGGTATGTATCCCAAAGACTACCATGTCTATGGAACAGGCTCCACATCTATGTGAAGCAGAGTTCCTCCCTAACCAAATTCAAGCACAACTTGGGCAACTGGATCGGAAACCGGAAATTCATTCCTGGTTTGGTACCTATGTCTCTAATGGACACTGGTAACCTGTAAATGGTTTATCTCCCAAACCCCTGCTTACACTTATCAAGGATATCAGAACTTGTCAGAGATTTGGGATGCATGGCTAGGCTTAAAAAAGGCCCTTGTGGTTGTTAGTCTAGTAAACACCTATGAACCTTTACAAGCCTAGCCGTGTTAATCCCAAATAAACCCATGTGTTCTTTTCCAGTAATTTACAGAAAAATGTATGAACAGAGTGAGTCTGTGATCAGTACCAGCTACCCCTGTCCATGAGGGACATGGGTGCCACCCCATCCAGCTATCTAGGTTGTGTTTGTATAGGGTTGTATGTGAATAGGAAGTCTATTCCAGAGAAGCAGAAGTCTCTGGAAGACATATCTTTCTCATCAGCATGTTCTGTTAGTGTCACAAGTTAGGTTGAGAACCCTAGAGTGAGTGACTCTTGTGCCATTTGACTGGCGGATTTGCAGCATTTCCATTAGGGTAAGATCAGAGATTGCCCTATAGGCCAGGCACAAGTCACCTCTCAGCAGCCTATAAGATACAGAGTAAAGTGACAGGGCTTTTAGCCTGTCCATGTAGGTCATGGTTTGGAGTCCCAGTATTTTCTTAGTGAGAAACCTCTGAGGTCTTTCCAGCTTATGCAGGTCTCTGGTGAGGTACATCCAAAAGGGTGCATTTCACTCTATTAGTGGTCTGATGAGGTTTGAGTACAGCAGAGTTATAACATACCTTGACCTGGATGTTATGCCCTTGCTTATGAGGTTTCCTTACTACCATGGAAACTGTGTTCCCACGTCTTGCACCACTGGGTTGAAACTCGGGGGGGGGGGGTTGCTGTCAATATTGTAATTTGTAGGGAATTCCATTTTGCCAAAGGGAATAATATTGCATTTTTTTTTTCATTTAGTTTTAGACCATGGCTTTGGAGTTTTAGACCATGGCTTTGGAACCAGTCATTTGTTTGTGTTAGCCCTTCTTCTAATATGCTGACATCACTGGGGGACTCAATGATTGCTCCTAGTTTGCAATCATCAGCAAACTTGGTGAGCCACAGGTCATCTACTTCGGCCTAGACTTTTGAGAAATAGATGCCAAACAGTAAGGGGAACAGCACAGACCCCTGTGGTACTCCACTGGTGACAGGTCTACTGGTGGAGGTGGAGTCACCAATTTTGACAGTCTGTGTTCTGTCAGTGAGCTAGTTAACTACCCATCTAGTAACAAAAGGGTCAGTCCCTATCTGGGAGAGTTTCTTAACAATGCCAGAGTGGGGAATTGTATCAAAAGCCTTGACAAGGTCGAGATAGGCTGTGTGCACTGTCTTACCTTTGTCCAGGACCTTGGTGACATTCTCAAAGAAGTCTACCAGGTTTAATAAGCATGATCTACCCTTAATGAAGCCAAACTGGGTTGGGTCCAGTGTTTGGTGGTTACCTATGTCCTTGTTAATAATGTCCATGATAATTCTTTCCATGGCCTTGCAGATGAGGCTGGGTTAGACGTGTGGATATGTAGGGGGTTCCTATTAGAAGACCGAAGATGCATTCTTTTTGAATGCGTCTTGGTCAAACTGAAAATACTGAAATGGCAAAATATCGAAGCGGCTTTTAAGCAAATTCTTTCCCTGGGAAAGAATTTGCTTGGCCGCTTTGTTACTTTGCCGTTTTTGGCACTGTGGTGTGGTCTCGGAGTTGGTATATTTAAGTAGGGGGGTGTGGGGTGTGAAGCCCTCCACTTAATGTAATGTTTAAAGTGTTTTTTTTTTTTTATTGTTGAAACAGCGATTTTTTTCCCTTGGAAAAAAAAATTGCTGTTCTGACAGTTCGACATTGTAAGCTTTCACTTACATAGAGTCGATTAATCACCGTTCACATTTTTAAGTGTTCAGTGATCTAATATAGACCTGATCTGTAGTTCCCAGGGTCAGTTGATAGCCCCCCTTTGTGCAAGGGGATTACTGTTGCTGTTCTCCATTCTACTGGAACATAGCTAGTTCTCAACTATGATTAAAGAGAACGCCAAGTGAGTCCATTAGGTCTTGTTTTAGACTGTTTAGCAAACAACCTGGGATATTATCTGGTGCCATTGAGGCCATGTTTTTGGCCTCGGCAAATGCAGCGATGACCTGTTTTCTAGAAATACTAGGCAGAAGGCTGGTGTCAGGTATGCTTTGGGATATGGTAGGTGGAGATAGGGGGTGAAGTTTGCGCTGACTCTGTCTGCTAGCAGGTTGGTGATATCTTCTGGTGTAGTATGAGTGATCCCATCTACAACCAGTTCAGCACATAGCTGGACATTCCCTTTTACACTTCGGACATAGATAAAGAATGCCTTATGATTATCCTTGGCTAGGGATGTGATTTTAGTTTTGTAATTTGCTTTAGAAGACTTTACAAGATTTCTTATTATCTTGTTTAGGCTTAGGAGGGAACTGTTCCTCTGCAGAGTGATATCCCTCTTGATTTTGAACAACAGTTTCTTCCTCTTGTTTTATCATCTGTTTATAGTTGAAGTCCACCACGGTGGCTTGTTTTTATGGGAAGACCTGGTTTTGATCCAGTCAGGTACAGCAGACTTTATGCAGTCACTTAATTGTTTGTACAGGGCATTTTCATACACTTCTGTATTATTGATGTCTGCAATTGCAAATGGTATAAGGCCTTTTATACCATTGCATAGTAGGCTGTAGTTAGCTTTGGTAAAGTTTTTTTTATAATTTTTGTTCCTGTGAGTGTGTCAGTTCCAGTAGTTAGATATCACTCTGCAGAGGAACAGTTCCCTCCTTTCATTTACTATGTAATAACATTGATTTTTAATTTTTAATTTCAATTTCTATTTGTTACTACTAGAGCTTTTATCCCCAGGCCTCTACTGAAAATGGAAATATATCCAGTTGGACTAGCCAGGTTAACAAATGTAAAATAAAAATAAATAAAAAAAATAAATAGTTACTTCAAACGAGACTCATTTGTGATTTGACCTAACCAGGGAGGGCATCACCCATGGGGAATTACAGTGACCCCCCCCATGTTGGTGAGTGTTATGTCCAGAACATTAGAGCCCCTAGTGGGGGTGGCAACTATCTGTTTCAGAGCATTTGTGTTAACAAAATCTAGGAAGTGCTGGGCGAGTGTGTTTTTGCTCGTGTATGTCCCCCAGTCTATTGAACAATAGTTGAAATCTCCCATGACTATGGTGTTGGGCTGTATGGCAAGGGATTTCAGTAAATTGAAGATAGGTGATGTGCTTATCTGGTTCATAGTGGGGGATCTACATCTAACAATGATGTGGTATGGTACTTTCCGAATAGTTAATAAGATATGGAGTAGTTTGAGAGAGTCATGCTGTTTGACCAATCTTGAAGTGTATTTGGTTTTAATGAAGATGTTTACACCTCCACCTTTGGTTCCTTTATGCTCATTTTGAGGTCTGAATGTGTGGAAGGCATTGTAGCCTTGCACAGCCAGGGTGCTCTCAGTGGCCTTGAAGCATGTCTCTGTAACTGCACAGATGTCAGCATCCTCCAAGGTGAGGAGTGCTTCCAGGAAGTGAAGTTTTGTGTTTAAACTCCAAGCGTTAAGTAGCATAACCCTGAGTTTGTCTTGATTAGATTTTGTTATATTGGAAAATTTGTTGTTTTGGCATTGCCTAAGAAAGGCATTATGGGGGAGGCAAGGGACTTTGCCAGTATCCGAAAGCCTAGGGAGGGACAGGTGCAGACCATCTCTAGCAAAGCAGTGAGGTCTGTCTACCATATCCTCCCAGGTTGACAGATACTGGATCTCCCTGGATTGACACCAGAAGCTGAGCCAATTGTTGAAGTCAGTCATTTATGTTTATATTGTGGCATCATCCTGGGTGAGGGTAGAATACTGCTTAGGGCTAAGGACATATCTATCTGGGACACATAATCAGAGAGTTCTAATATGTGTCTCTTCATATAGTCCAGAGAGGTACTTCTCAAGTCATTCACTCCAACATGGACTATAACAGAGTCATAACAGTACTTGTTGAGTGACTTGAGTGCAAGCATGATTTGTCATATCCTAACACCTGATAGGCAGCTGACTGTGACCTTCTCTTTATCCAGTCTGGTAAGGAGGACATCTGTGTGTCTCATACAGAGTTGCCTTTGACAAAGACATTTGATGTGTTTGGCCTTAGGGGCTTATTTGCTGAAACACTGGTGTGTGTGTGTGTGTGTGTGTGTGTGTGTGTGTGTGTGTGTGTGTGTGTGTGTGTGTGTGTGTGTGTGTGTGTGTGTGTTGATATGTGTAGCAGTTTCTTTTTGCTTAGTGGTGAGTGTGGGTGGTGTGGATCTGGGATGTGTCTGTTCTTTTGGTAGGCTTTTAGTGAGTGCCTCCACATATGTGGGTTTATGGGTCGTGACCTTATTTTGTGTGAGAGGTGAGGTTTGCCTGAGAGGTGAAGCATGTGTGCTGACAACCAGTTAGATGTCTTGTTTGTTTTTACGTTAGAGAATTGAGTCCAATTCCACAGTGTATTTGCATCTCTCACATAGGATGTTAGTTTGCTTTAGGAGTAAATGGTTGTCAGTATACATGAAACAATTGCTACGCTGCCTCAAGATGCCCATATCAATCAAGTTGGCAAGAGAAATGATGGGAAACTGCCCATCCATTGTGGTAGGATTTTTCTGAATGTGGCATTTGAGAAGAAAATGGGCTAGCTGGACTTTTAAATCACAAACAGTGAAATGATGCAGTAATTCAATTAAATACAGTTAAAATGTAGTGCAGGCTTAAAATATACTTAGTTTTCATTTTTTTTTAGTGGATGCCTTAAATTTCAGTGCAGATGCACTCCAGACCACTGGCTAAAGTTGCCAAACAATCGAAGCACTAGAGACAGGTATTTGTACTTTATTTTATCTTAATACCAGGAAATTAAACAGGAAATAAATGCTTGGTTAGCAGTACGGTTTCTAATATAAAATTCAAGTCCTGCAACTCATTTTTAATAACCATCCCAGCAATACTGCCTCTGCATGCTATATTAGAGGTAACAATTCTGATTTTAAGATCTTTAAACAGCCCATCCTAAAATAGCTGATATGAAACAGTATATTTCAGCCATCATGCTAATTATCTTCAGTTTTACCCTCAAAATGATCAGTATTTTCATCAATTTTGTTCCTCCTGCCTGAGAAATCATTGGAATTGGTAAAGCTCTGCATTAATTTTCAGTTCAGCATGATACTCTGCATTTTTTGTGCATTCACTAAAAAAAAAAAAAAAAAAAAAAAATGTATTTTCTTGTTACAATTGTATTTTTTAGTTTGATCTGTTATGACTTTTATATTTTCTTTTTGTATGTTTTTCTTGGAGCTTTTCTCCCCAGGCCTCTACTGAAAATGGACATGTATCCAGCTAGACTAGCCCGGTCAACAAATGTAAAATAAAATAAAATAAAAAAAAAAATGTAATATCCTTTGTCTCTCTGCTTTTCAAGCACATGGCCCTTTAACACAATTATTTTATACATGTTGGCTGCTAACAAGTACATAATATTCGTCTACCAAGTATTACTGATAAATGTCTTGATGTCCTTTTACAAATTTATATTGCTGTAACTAGGAACATGGGCATTCCTACTGATGTTACATATCTTGAAGTGGCCAATGCATCTGACACTATTCTTCAGAGCAATACTTCAAACACTTTCAGTACTGTAGGTTAATAGTACTATTAGGGAACTGAGTTTCCAATTTATTATTTTATTTATTTATTTATTTCCAGTTTGATAACCGGGGAAGTCCACTGGGCTCGAAAGCCCGTTTTCAGTGGAGGCCCGGGGAGAAAAGCTCCAAGAAAATACAACGAAGTAATACATTGCACACAAAAATACAAGCATACATTAATGATGATACATTGAACACAAAAACACAGCAGAAAGAGAGTAAACTAATACATTATTGACAAAAACACTCAGAGTTCTAATAGTACAATATTTTAACAATTCTTCAAAGATGAGGTACATTAGGCAGTATATATAAGAAAATCTTGTTTTTATGTAACTATAATGTTAAGTGGAGAAGTAAAGAAGGAGGAAAATAGGATGAAATAAGATCTAGGTAGGGAGTATACAATTACATTTCCAATTTTGGGAAAGGTGGGAATGGAGAAGGGATTTGAACTGTTCGTAGCTTGTAGTAACTCTTAAGAGGGAAGGAAGTGAGTTCCATTTTTTTGCTGTAGTGTAAGAAAGTAGGAGTTGGCCAGGGGGTCGCTTAGGTCTGTACACAGATAAGAGATTTTGGTGGCTAGACCTTAGGGGCCTTGGAGGAGTATATAAGGTCAGGCTATTGGATAATGCTGGGCAAGCAGTAGGGTTAAAAATTAGTTTGTGTGCAGTAGTAAGTTGGAGGAAGTCGAGTTGATTAGGGAGTTCTAGCCATTGGAGCTTACGGAGGCAGATGCAATGGTGAGTTGAGTGGGGGGAGTTAGTGGCGAATTTGGCAATTTTATAGTAGCAGCTTTCTAGTTTTGAGAAGATAGAAGTGGTGAGATTAGATAGAATAGGGGCACCATACAGTAGAGAAGGGAGAAGGAAGGTTGTGGCGAGGGTTTGTTTTGTAGAAGGAGTGAGAAAGTTAGCATTTCTATAGAGCATACCGAGTTTCTTATGAGTTTTTATGTTTATTTGAATATGATTATTAAAATTCAGGTGTTCATCAATGGTAACTCCGAGTAGTTTAGCACAACTAACAACTTCTATTGAGGAGTGGGAGAGGCTGGAGATTAAGAAGGAAGACTTGACTAGAGTTATTGCTTTTGAGGGAGAGAAGAGAATGATGTGAGATTTGTTGGCATTAAGGGAAAGATGATTTTGAAGCATCCAATTTTCTGTTGTTGTAAAGGCCAGTTGAGTTTTGGCTTGGAGTTCGGGAAGGCTAGGGGCAGAGCAGATAACCGTGGAGTCGTCAGCATATTGTACTATTTCAGCATGAGGGATTGAAGAGTGAAGATCATTGATAAAAATGTTAAAGAGTAGAGGCCCGAGTATAGAACCCTGCGGGACTCCGGTAGGGGTAGGTAGGAATTTTGAGGTACCAGTATTCCATTTCACAGCTTGGGATCTATCAGAGAGATAGCTTCTGAACCAAGAAAGAGAGTTGTGGGAGAGATTGAGGTTAGAGAGGTGGTTGAGAAGGAGAGAGTGGGATATGGTGTCAAAGGCCTTAGAAAGGTCAAGAAGAATAGTGGAGACAATATTTCCAGAGTCACGAGCTTGGTTGACAATTTCTAGGAAGGAATGAAGAGCAGTTATGGTACTGTGGCCAGGTCGGAACCCATGTTGAGTTGGAGTGAGGAGGTGATTGTTGAGGAGGTAGGGCATGAGTTGTTGGTGTATACACTTTTCAAGTATTTTTGAAATTGGAGAAAGAATAGCTATTGGTCGGAAGTTAGAGATAGAATTATTTTTGCCTCCTTTATGGAGTGGCAGAATGTGGGCAGCATGCCAAAGTTTGGGGACATAAGATTCTTGGATGGATCTGTTTATGAGAATAGAGATAGGTATGGCAATGCCATCTGCTGCAAGCTTGAGAAAGAGTGATGGGATGTTGTCAGGGGCATTTGAGCAGGGTTTGAGTTTTAAGAGAAGTTGTTTGATTCTGGTGGTAGACACGGGTTGTAGAAAGAAAGTGGGAGGAGGATTAAGAGAGTTGGAATGAGGGATGTATGAAGAAGAAGGCTTTGGGTTAGGGGAATGGGAGGAAGTGGTGAAGGATTTAGTCAGTTGAGCTATGGAGCCAGTGAAAAGGAGTTAAAGAGAGTTGCGATTTCAGTGTCAGTCTTATTATTGTCTGGACAGGGATTGGATTTTGTACCTGGATGTAAGAGTGAATTGATAGAGTTCCAGAATTTTTTGGGATTGTTAGTGAGGGTAGACTGAAGTTTGTTGTAGTAAGATTTCTTATCATTCATAATGAGTTTTTTAGCTTGATTACGGAGTTGCTTAAATTGCAGTAAGGAGGCTGGGTTTTTATTTTTATTATATAGTTTCCAAGTTTTGTCCCTTTGTCTCATAAGGGTTTTGGTATCTTTAGTTAGCCAAGGGGCAGAGTTGAATTTTATTCTTTTTGTACGAGGCGGGGCTTGGGAATCTAGAGTTTTAAGGAAGGTAGTATTGAAGAGTTCTAGTGCTTCATCAAGGGGGAGAGTATTAAGTGAATCCCAGTTTGTTACTTTACTAAAGTAAAGGAAAGAGAATTGCTTTCCTACTACAGATTAATTATCAGGGGAACCTTGATGAATTGTGCTGGGGCCCATTTGTTTTTAAAATATTTGAACGTATTTTGATTACTCTTCCAATTGCGGCCCATATATGGATTTACATGTTTATTTATGGGGTTCAGGCACCTTGGCAGCGAGATATTTCCCTGTGATACATTTGACTGGGGACACATGGCTGAAGTGACATTTAGCTGCAAAGAAATATGGCTGTTTGCAAATTCCCTGTGGGCAAAGAGAAGCATACACTGCCATGCCCACAGTTTTAATGGCCAAACGCACAGGGGGAAAACATGTCCATGGCCCCCAAGGGGCCATGAGACAGCAGGCAATATGGCAGGCATCAGCAGCAGGCTGGCCAGAGGGCATGTCAGTAGCAGTAAAAATGCAGTGCACAATGGGCAGTGTCTTTATAGTTAGAGTGTGTGGACCACTACCCCCTTCACAATGTCTAGGGAACATTACCTAAAACATAAACTGGGGCATAGATGTGACTACAGTAGCTTGCAGGATTTCCTCCATGCTGTAGCACACTTCTTCATGTTGTAGTTATACAAGTATGTACTGTACACTGAGCACAACACTCATTACTTCTTTTGTCCCCATCCCCTTGGTTATTAAAGCTGTGAGCATGGCAGTGTGGGCTTGTCTTTGCCCACAGGGAATTTGCAAACAGTCATATTTCTCTGCAGCTGAATGCCACTTCAGCCATGTGTCCCCAGTCAAATGTACCACAGGGAAATGGCTCACTGCCTAGGCGCCTGAACCCTTATTTATGATACAGATGAACCTTAGACTCTTATTTCTTTTGGAGGCCATTAGACTTCCAAGGCCTTTTGGACTCTCTGCACTCCTGGTCAGTGGAGAACCAAATCTCATTTAATACAAAGATATGTAAGTTACTTCACCTAGGTTCTAATGATAAGGAATATGCTTATTCAGTTGACTATTAACTCCTTCCTATGCTGAACAACATCAAATACCTTGGATTTGTGGTTGATAGTGATTATTATTTTATTGCAAGTGCCAAAATGACAGTCATGGAATGCTTTTGTGGCATCAAAAATATTCTGCAGACTGCTGCTAAGGCACCGAATCATTATGTTACCATTATTTTAGTTCTGTTCAGATTTTGTGCCTGCAGTATTGGGCCACATATAAAAAGTAGATAGGAATAGAGATATAGAAGGAATAGTTGCAGTGTATACTGGTCATAAAAGAAAAGCATGCATCCTCTATCTTAAATGCTGAAATTAGGTGCACGTTCGGGGGTGATTACTAAAAAAATGCTTTAACAGCATAAAATACAGTCTGAAAAAAATATCCAGGTCTCTGGTATCATCCAAATTTATATATTTAAATGACATGATGAAGGCTGGTGATACCTAGGGAGCACAACAGAGGAAGAATTCTGTAAGATGTAAACCCATGGCTAATGATATTCCTTACGGATGTGGATTGATGTGAGAGAAATGGAGGACCTCCAAAGAAGATAAGACTCTCTTATCAAAACTGGCATCTTAGATGCAGAACTATATATATATATATATATATATATATATATATATATATATATATATATATATTTATATATATATATATATATATATCTATAAAAAAGAAGTTTGCCTTAGTAGTGATCTTAAAGTCCGGTGTACATTCTGATGGGTCATTATTATCAGCTCTATGCAACAATGAAGAGCTTGGAGTGATGTCTGTAGTCATACCTGTGCTGCACTCAATTAGTTCAGTAATTTGTGTGTTTCTGTTAATAGTTATCACAGGCAGCATCCATCTGCTTTCTTTGTTACATTTTACCTGATTAAAATACCTTATGCAGTTCACTGTACAACAGCCCTAGGCACTGCCCAACTAACTCTAAAAGGGGATTTTTCTTCTGGAAGAGGCAGATATTTTTCATATATATCACAGACTAGTCCATCTTACAGGGTATCCGTGTATTTCTTAATCTGCCCGTATGTGAGTTGATTCACGATCAGACACCTTCAGAATCAAATGATGGGAGGCCATGTTTTTATAATGCTTGGCCACTTCCTCTTCATGGTATTGATTATGTTAATAAACAGGTAATATTGCCAATTATTCTAGTGTCTTAGAAGCCAGAGAGTTGTTATATAGAACTGTGTGTGTGTGTGTGTGTGTGTGTGTGTGTGTGTGTGTGTGTGTGTGTGTGTGTGTGCACGCGCGTGCTCGCATTAGTGTACAGTATACATTCATGCATTTCTGCATGTTTGTGCAGTGTATGCACTGTGTATCTGTATCCGTGGATATGTAGATATGCATGCACACTGCTCTGTAGGGGATGATCGAATTAGTGTAGGCACACCTAGTAATTGGTAAGAAATCATTATAAGTAGATAACAGAGTGATGGCATTAATTGAAGAAAAATATAATATTAATCAAAAATATATTTCATCTCAAGAACTGACAAGAGATCCTAGCTATAAAAGGAGAATAAAATGGTAAAAGCAAGGGTTTTAACAGACTGATGACAGAGAGATATTGTCTAAAATGCTATATATGAACTCTTTCTGTAATGTTTAATTATTTCTCTTCCCCTTTTCTATTCTTATTATTCATATATATTGGACTTTGTGTGTTTTTTTTTTTAATTAGACAGGACATATTCCCTCCTGCTTCTCATATATCTCTTTTGTTTTATCAGCCAGCTTATTTGAAACTACCAATTAAAAGTGAGTTTTCAAAAATAAAAGAAAAAGAAAGCTTTATTAGTCACTTGGACCCATTCCAGTTACCCTTTGAAAAATGACAGGATTGATGCATACAATATCAACTTCTTGTTTTTTGAAAAATAATTAAAATATGCATGTTCCCTGACAATATTGCTTTGCATCAATAATGACACCGTGATCTTTAACAAATCTTTCCAAAACACATTTTTTTCTGTACTCATGGTCCTGATCTTAGACCATTTCCGTCATTTGCTTTGAAAGCAGATGTAAAGTAAGTGTGTGTGTGTGTGTGTGTGTGTGTGTGTGTGTGTGTGTGTGTGTGTGTGTGTGTGTGTGTGTGAATAAGAGGTTATCTCAGGCCAGTTCTGATGCGAGCAATGTGTGAATGTCTTCATTTCCCATAGATTATCTCAGCAGGGATCCAGCACTTTTGAAATGACATATTACAAGAACATTTCATCTTTGTCTTCTATGTATTTAGGAATCTCACAAGTTTAATGCTGTTGTGGCAGCTTTTATTCAGCAGGTCAATGACTTTGAAACAGAGTTGTTTGTTTTCCAGCTCTTCAGTCCTATCGGTGTTAATAGGCTCTCTGGTGTGCAGAACAGCAGCACACAGCTGCTGACCACCTCTTCCAGTCTTTCAGTAGCACCCAGCTGCTGACCACCTCTTCCAGTCTTTCAGTAGCACCCAGCTGCTGACCACCTCTTCCAGTCTGGGCAGGTTTTGCTTAAGCTCAGCCTAATTGCAGTTTTTGTGAGCAGTATTTTATTTCAAATAATCTGCAATATTTTTTATATGCTGAATGATCAAATATAATTGAACAAATATGATCACTGTGACAATTCCAAAGTGCGGCTACAAGCTTTATGGTATTTGTTTTGAAGATAGCTATTCTTTTTAGTTGTAAAAATGCAAAAACAGGCAGAAGAAAAATAATGCAATGAAAATTGAGAAAGCGTCTTTTTCTCTATAAGCTGTATAGATACTGGCACATTGCTAGATTTTCTAGTTTTGCATATTGCAGGCATTCATACAGTATGGTCTCCCTGAAAACAATAGACATGAAATTAAAGGAAGTGTAAGGGTTATTTTCCAACAACTGTGGTGACATTGTATGAGGAGTTAATGATATGTTAATTACAAATACTTCAGAGGTATTGTAGAAAAAACATCTTCATCATAGGGTAATCTATATGAGATAAGAAATTGCACAACTGATCCATAACATGGATAATCAATGCTACAGCCTGCATACATTACAACTTATATTTTAACAAAGAGAAAACAGAATGTAGTGCAGGCAAATGGTTCCACCAAACAATAAAAGTCAATGTACTGAAAAATATAGTAGAACCAAACCGCAGCCAGTATCCATAAAACAGAAACTTTTAATGGTGAGCGCTTTTGCAACAAGTTTTGCTGCTTCATCAGACAACACAACATCTTTATATGTTGCTTTTGTTAATCTAAAGTGGAAGATATCAGGAGGCTTAAAAAAATAAAAAATAATTTTAATGTTTTTTCTTGACTGTGAGCTCTGTGCTATGAGACTTTTTATGAAAATTACTCATTTCATTTTATAAGAAAAACAAAACAAATGTTGCTTTTGATAAGTATTACTGAAATTTAGATGATGAAAGGAATTTAAAGTTTTAATTGGTTACCAGCACATTTCCACTGAGGCAGTATAGACAATGTGTAAAATATAATGCTGACTGTGATAGTAAAAAGAATAGATAGTGTGCTGCCTTTAATAAATCAAAAGGAAAAAAAAATGGTCTGCTGAATTTTAGCATGCTCCATACCTCTCCCCTTCTTAACACAAGAAGTCTGGACAAAGCCAAAAACAATGGGGTGACAAAAGCCCCAAATCAGGCGCATATTTTAAATATTGCTCTTAAAAACTTAAAAAAGTTTTGATGTTATAACAGGTTTGGCATTAGCATGCATTTTCTGAAGGATATGAAATCTGAAAATCAAATGTCTGCCATTATTGTAGCATGAGGTTGCTACAGTTTAGACCACACACAGAGTCCTACATCACTCAGATTTTACTTAAAAAAAGAAACAAATCTTTCTTACTTTTAAACTGTAGCAAACTGTTTGTTACAACTGTAGCAAGCAGTCACTACAGTTTCCAGACAGTGCTACAGTGCTCAGCTTTGACAGCAAATGCAATACAAGCTTTTAAAAGCCAGTAAGCACTAAAGTGTGACTGCACTGATGGCTCATACGGTCAATCGCACCCCTTACACTGATCATGAAACAGTTGTCCACTTCCCCCCATGATAGCTATGATACTGAGTATACATATAATAGCAGTGGCAGCATTGAAAAAGTGTAGTCCATAAATTATCCAATGATACAGTGAATGACAGAAAAGGTGGGTGGCCCTTGAAGAACATCAAATGCATAACAACTTTGTTGAGGTAAACCAATGATGAGGCAATGACACAGAGAAGCAAAGAATGTTAAGGAACAAGCAATGAAATGCGCAAAGATGCAATGTGTATGACGTGCAGTGCTCTGCCATGGAGCACGGGAATCACCTGACCTGTCTAAATGTACAACAGCCTTAACACCATACAAAGTTATACTATCCAGTGGGTACATACAATCAGGTAAAGCACAGCATCACAGGATAATGCAAAAGTGGAAAACAACAATCAAAGAAAGCAGCTTCTCTGTAGATGGGATAGTATACTCATGTGGGTTGAGATATGCCACTGGCTGATGTATGCACTAGGCAGGTACACAGATACAGCAGGTATGGCATGGAAAATAATACATGGGAGCAACATGCACAGAGTTAGTACAAGACTGTATGGTAGATGCTGCTGTGTCTAGTTAAGAATTATTTACATGTAGCATAAACAGAGAAGACATCATCTGGAATGAAAAAGAAATGAACATTATAAGATGGTTAAGTACAAAAGTGAAAAACCATCACCACTCAAAACAGAATGTGAGCAAAAACAGAGGAACAGAATGAATTATATAAGGGGCTCCTGAACATGAGAAGAAGATGGGAAAAACTGACAGGAACGGGGAAGCGAGGGACAGAAAGAAATAAAAACACAATATAAAGAGGTATAAAAATACTACAAGAATGAAAACTATATCAAGAGGAAGGACAGCACAGAACCAAAGTCAAACCCGGGGGGGGGGGGTAAAGCGGTCAACCTTTGATGAACTATGCATGCATGTGGATTGTACATGAATGTAATGTATTTTCCTGAGTTAATAAAGTTAAAAAAATAGACTGAGACATTTGTTAAAGGGACTTCTGCAATTAAGTCAACCCTTCTTTCGTTTATTGGAGTGGAAAGGCCATGGAATACCTGTCTGATATCTCTCCTGCATCTCAAAATCATAAGTACATGGTAAATAAATATCCACACTTCAGATATGGCACATTTCTCAAGCCAAGCTACAGATCAAGATAAAAGTTATATAGGATTGTTCTTGTCTGTAAATATTTCAGAACATAAATTGCAAATTTAGTATTAAGATTTGTTACATATTTTCCTTAATTTTTTATATATCTAGTGGTAAGTAATGGGATAAAGATAATATACATTCTCACTTGTTATTAGAACATTACTGGCAAGAAATGCATTTTGGCATACAAAAAGAGGAAGTTAAGTGTAATACCTTATTTATCAGATATTCTAAATTGTGATTATGTTTTGTCTTACTGAAATCCTGATTTACTCTGTTGTAATAACGTATGAAGTTAATGTTTTATATGTAGATAACATGCACTGTCAGTCTGTTATCCTAGATTGAACCTAAACACGATTTTCCTGATCCACATTGGCTTCCTTAACACTGCTTTGTTTTTATTTGCTAACCACGTAAGCCCACTGAACTCAAGTTCCCCTTTTTAGAGATGACCTGGGAGTGCTATCTGGTCAAGTAACTTGCTCAGAATCACACAGTAGGCGATTAGAGGCTGATGGAATCAAACCCTGTAGTGAAAAGAGCAGCTAATTACTTTAATCCTCTGCACCAACTGCAAGACTTGGTCGAGTGCAAAGTGTATGGGGTTCCAACTAGCTTACTTCAATTCCCTAAAGATAAACACCGCAGTTAGTATTTGATATTTGGTCAGTTGCAGTGATTCAGTTTCCAAGAGCTTGTTTGTTTCACTGTAGTAGTGAGACCATGGATTGACTGACTGACTGATTTATTGATTTTCATCTGTTAACCTTGATAGAACACGGATCAAAATGGACCATTATCAGGCACAGCCCATGAGAGTACAATACACAGAAGATAACAAGGCTGATCGTTTCAAATGTTTAACTAAAGCACCATACAAGTCCCCTTGTAAAAATAATTTTTGTTGTGCAATTCTTCAGGGTGTAGCTTTGACTTGTAGGTTTTATCTCTTTGAAGATTTAGAGAATGTTACCTTGATAAAACACAGGTGAACCAATGCAGTGCCCTCTCATCACCAGATAAAGTAAGTCGCATTTGATGTTGGCAAGGTGTGTGCTCTAAAGCACAGATTACATCAACCTTCAGATATCCACATTTAGTATGTATACATTGTTGTGACATAGATCTAAAAAGATGGTGTTCATCTATGTCACACAAAGTGAAAAACACTGCAGGACTGGGAAATGTGGACATTCAGTGATGACGTGGGCAATGGCTACTAAAACACTATCACACTTTGCATATGGCAATGACAAAACATACAAGGTAGACACATCACAGCAGTTGTGGTGGCAAGTGGAAGAGGAAAAGAAATGTAATGCCAGGATCTCCATGCATATTGACAGTGCTGTACATACTTTTCTCATAGGAGATCTGTTCCTTAGTATGCACAAATCAGCTCTGGCTTTATGCATATGTCTTTGTTCTCTTATAAAAACAGATGTCTATTCATATGCATACTTGTACAGTTTTTGCACTTATTTAGCATGCTAATATTTATGTCCTTACTGCTAGAACTTATGAGATGTCCTGCAATTACTGACCCATACAAGTTAGCCCCACTTATGGAAGTCACTAAGTCTGCTTGGTTATAGTATGAATACTTACGCAAGTTACTGAGTCAGCTTGGATGCAGCACTTATAAGACTTTGTAAAATTTACTGAATGCAAATAGACACTTAGACTGAAAGATACATACATAGAAATATTTCAAGCATGGGCATTAATGCCCTTCTAGGCTGCCAATATACCAAAACAGTTGTGTCCATAATAAGTGTCCAGGCTGTTCTTAAAAATATCCAAACTGATGCTTGCTTTAATATAATTTGGTAGTCTGTTCCGTGCATCAGCTGCTCTCTCAGAGAACCATTTAGTACACTTCTTGTTCCTATAAAATCTACTACATGCTTCTCTACTACGTTGTGTTAATCCTAAACATTCCCAGAGGCAGTTGTCTCTAAATGTCCTATGTGACGTCCAGTTAATATCCCACCGGACTGCCAACAATTAATGAGATGTTCTTTATTATCCTGGGTCTGTATCTAAGGAGCTTCAGTCCTTACTACTGACTCCAATGTGTGACTGCTACTTAAACAGGAGTAATATTTAAGAATCCCACCCCCGCAAGAGCACAACAGGAACATACACTATAATCTGGGACTGGATTGTATACATCTGTCCACCCCTAATGTAATTCTTTATTACACACTTCAGAGCAATGTGTCCCAGTTTAAGACCTCTGATACACTCACATTCAAAGTAAATTTAAATCTGACACATCCAAATACTTCTGGAAAAGCCTGGCACAGATTTCGAGCTGTGTCCCTTTCCCAAAATAAAATGGTAAAGCTGCCACCAATTAGTCTCTCTTCATGCCCTTTTAGAGCAAAGTGCTTAAAAATACAAAAAAAAGAAGTTATGTACTCACCACAATGTTTCATGTGAGTTGTTCTTCATTTGTCCTGGACCCAGCACAAATCTGACTCGGCTACATATCCAGCATCTGATCAGATCTCAAAGCTCTTCACCTACTCATAATGCCCCTGTCTCCTTCCTCCCTTCAGATCAAGTTTGCTGCCCAACTAACTTCCTCACCTGACCTAACACTTTATCCCAAACTAGACATCTGCATAAGCAAAATGAGGAGAGTAAGAAGCATGTAGGAGGTGACCACATCCTCTACTCATCAATCTACCACGCAGTCTAATCAAGGCAGGTGGAAAGAGGGAGGGACGGCTGACAACAAATGAAGAACAACAACTCAAATGGAACATTATGGTAAGTACATAACTTCTTTACCTAAAGTTGTTGTCTTGATTTGGTCTTCAACCTGTGGGCCAGAGTCCCCAGCTACTAAACACCTGTGAGGCCCTTATGCAAGGATGTCGCGGAGCATGGCAGAGCCAAAGGATGCCCTATTCCTGGATATGATGTCTAACTTGTAATGTGAAATAAAGTATGAAATGAAGCCCAAGTGGCTGCACAGCAGATATCATCTAACCAAAGTCTGGAACAGAAGGCCGCTGAAGTAGCCATAAATCTTGTGGAATGTGGCTTCACATAACCTGGTGGCGATAACCCCCTAACAGAGCATGCTAGAATAATACACTGGGAAATCCAATGGGCTATGGTGACCTTAGATACTGGTTTCCCCAAAAAAGGTTTAGAGTAGGAAATGAAAAGCTGGTCAGACTTGCAAAAGGATTTAATCCTGTGCAGGTAAAAACATAACTGTCTGTGCACATCCAACAAGTGTAATTTATATTCTCCTTTGTTTTGAAAGTTTGGCAAAAAGACTGGGAAATTAATCACCTGATTAATATTGTACTCTGAAGCTACCTTAGGAAGAAATGATGAGTTAGTATGCAAGGACACCCTGTCCTTATGAAAGATCATATAAGGGAGCTTGATCGACAAAACAAGAAACTCCGAGACCCTCTTGGCAGAAGCAATAGCAACAAGGAAGACCAGTTTCCAGGATAGAAACTGCAGATCCAGAGAGGCTGCAGGCTCAAAAGTAGATGAAACAAGATCTTGTAAAAATAACCTAAGATCCCATGGTGGCATAGGGTCCTTCAACAGGTGCTGAAAAAGAAACGTGCCTTTTAACAAGGCTTTACAAAGTTTAGAGGATGCTAAGGGAGCCTTATTAAATTGCTGCAAGTTGGACCTTGACTGTAGAAGAACTGGCTCTTTGCTGAAAGATCCCTGCCAACACCACCAAGACTAGGGCAGTGTAGGGATCTAGGGCATGCTGGAAGGCCCAAATCAAAAACGTTTCCATTTGCTGGAGTAGACCTTTCTGGTGGAAGACTTAAGAGCTGCCACCAGGATCCTTTTGAGAAGGTGGAGTCCTGACTATCATGGGAACTGGAAAAGACAAGCAGTGTGCTTAAGACTGCCCAGGTCTGGATGGGGAATCCCTGATGGATGAGAAAAAAGATCTGGAACTGGATCCAATGTCCATGATGGAGTCACCAAATGTGACCACAGAGAGGGGAACCAGATCTGAGGAGGCCAGAATAGGCCAATGAGGATAACTAGGCTCCCCAGCCTGTGAGCTTTCTGAAAGTATTTTGAAATCAAGGGAAGAGGAGGGTAAGCATACAGGAGAAAGGGGGCAAACATGAATCAGAGTGTCTCTGGGGGCTTCCTCCAGTGCGGTGGGGGTCATAGCAAAGAACTTGCTGCATTTCACATTGGAAGGAGAGGCAAAGAGATCACAGCAAGGCTGACCCCACTTGAGAAAGATCTGTTTCACTACTGAAAGATTCAGAGACCAGTCATAAGGCATCAGAATAGACCTGCTGAGCCTGTCCGCTAGAATGTTGGACCTCCCCAGAATGTGCGTTGCCACCAGAAAACAGCCAGTGGAGATCACCCACTCCCACACTCTCATGGATTCCTGACCTAGAGGGTAAGACCTGGTTAGCCTGTTTGTTGATGTACCAGACCACAGACATATTGTTCATTTGTATGGCAATCATCCCTGAGGGAAGATGGGCATGGAGAGCCTGCTAGAAGCATAGCCTTCATCTCCAGGATTTTGATATGCAATAAGGTCTTGTAGGCTGACCACATGATTTGGAATGTCCTTCCCGAGCAGTGCCCCGCCCCCCACCCTAGTAGGGATGCATTTGTTGTCACTGTGGTCAAGGGGAGGATGGAAGAAATAAGCAACCCCAGGCCAGAGCCAAGGAATGAATCCACCACAGAAGAGAGTCCCTGCACACCCGAGATATTCTAACAGGATGGGACAAAGGGAGATCTAACATGGACCCTTGGATTGCAAGGGTCCATTGATGAACCCACATGTGAAAGTGTGCCATGAGGAAGAGATTGATTATGGCCGCCATGGACCCAAAGCCCTTAATACCATTTCCGCTGTTGGTGACTGAGCTTGGAGAATGCAAATGATGTGTAACTTCAGAGACTGAATCTTGTCCAAGGTAAGAAAGACTTTAGTTTGAATTGTGTCTAATCGAGCCCCAATGAAATCTAACACTTGAGCCAGGACCAGAAATGACTTGTTGAGATTGATGGTAATGCCCAACCATTGGGCTAAGAGAAGAAGGGAATCCCTCGCTTGATTGAACTGATGCCTGGAAGGAACAGCGAGGAGCCAATCATCCAGCTAGAGGAAGAACTGTATGCCCTGGAGTCTCAGGTGAGCCACTACCACTGCCTTCACTTTGGTGAACACTCTAGGGGCTGTGGTGAGACCAAAGTGGAGCACTCTGAACTGATAATGATTGGCCCCCAGCTGGAAGGGGAAGAACCTCCGAGAGTGCCTGTTCATTTTGATATGGTAGTATGCATCCTGGAAATCAATCAAGCACATCCACTTGTTCTCCTGCAGGAAGGGCAGGATAGATAGAAGGGTGACCATCTGGAATTTTGTCTTGGCCATAGACAGATTCAAGATGGAAAGATCCAGAATGGGTCTTAAGTCCCCCATCTTCTTTGAACCAAAAAGAACCTGGAATAAATGCCTAACTCAAACTGGTCTGTGGGGACTGGTTGGATGACTCACTTTTCTAGCAGCCTTGCAATTTCCAGTGCTGCATCCTCCCTTTGCATGGGTGGAACATACAGGAGGTGTCTGGGTGGATTGGGTGACATGAGAAAAGGGATTGTATAGCCTCTGGATATAATTTGCAACACCCAATGATCTTCCATGATGGACTCCCACGCTGTTAGGTGTAGTGATAGGCAACCCCCGACTGCCTTCTGAGATAAGCCTTGCTGCATAGGTCTTTCTGATTCCTCTGTCCCCCTCTGAATCTAGGATGGTGTCTATCAAATCCCCCTCTGTCACTGGGGGAAGGAGAGTCCTGAGAATAGCTTTGCGATTTTGGGAACCACATCTTCTTGGCCCCCTGCTAATTCCTTGAGAAGGTTCATTGACTGGCTGAAAAGTGGATCCCTACAGTATACAGATTCTCAACATCCTTTTCACTCTGGACTACATTAAGAAGGTTTGTAGTCTTCACTCTTGTGGGAGGAGAGGCTGGATTCTGCCTTTCTGAGCTGGGAATTTCTGGTCACAGGCTTATTGTGCCTGCTTATTTCAACTGTTTCTTTCTGAAGTTGGTGCGCCTTGTTGCTGTAGCATAGACCAGATTCAGGCCTGCTGAATCTAGCTTTGTTTGTATAACTTGAGCACTGATCCAGGCCATCTTTTTTGGAGAAGGTTCCCCTGCACCCTAGTGTCAGGAGTGTGCAGTTAGAGCTTGTCTAATTGAAGACTGCTGGAACAGGGCTCAGTTTTGAGCTTTTTTCTGGTTAGTTGGATAACTTGTTTGAATCAGTTTGTTAATTTTCTATTGTTTTATATACAACAAAAAAAAATTGCACTTTATTCATCTGCTTTTACTGTATTTGTGTTTCTTCCTACTTTATTAATAATTAATAGGGCATTGACTAAAACTCTGATCTGAGATATATAACAATAAGTATCCTTTTCTGTGCATTTAAAGTGTTTTTTTATTGTATCTGCTTTATTTTCTGAAAAAAATATATATACTTGTTTCCCGCCTTTCAAAGCTAGTATAGTCCAGTTTTAAGGTTAGTGCTGAATTCAGGGCTGTGTTACAAATCTCTGTGTTTGCCCATACCTTACTTGGATAGAAGGAAGTTTTTCTGTTCACCTGTGAGAGAGGGGAGCTTTGAGCAGACTATCTGTCCCTGGAGGAGTGGTTTCAGCCCAGACATTAGTAGTTTATTGGTCAGTTTGGGCTAATTTCTCTCTCTTTCATTTCCCTGCTATAAAAAACGCATTTGCCCAGTTTTGCATGGCAAGCAGTGTCAGTTAGATAGGGAATAACTATTCCCAGCTCCACAAAGTCTCCTCTTCAAAGTTTCCCTTGGAACTAGACAAACTTTCAACCTAAGCACTCAAGCCATTCATTTCTCAGCCTGGCACTTGCTCAAAACTTATTACTGTACTGATGAAAGATCTTTGAATACTTTAACTCATATCACTATAAAAAGACATTGATGAAATTGTTGTTGCATTCTTTTCAATTACATTTATTGTTCACAAGATATTTACATTTGTTTGGCTTATGCCTTATGCTTCAGAAAATGCTCAGGAATCAAATACAGGATGTGTGAGTCATGGCATTCTACTGTTATTAACTTGTGAACTTTCTAAAAGATTAATGCATTTATATTTTATTTTAGTTATTTGTAACTTGAAAAAATATATGAATGGTTTCTTTGGGCTTTGTAATATTTTCCTTGTAAAGGGCTAAGGCAGCAGCTTTTCAATATACAATGAAGCCTCAAGCAAGTGAATGTGTGTTTTTGCAAGTTCTTGAATATTAGCAATCAGAATGTATCCATGCCAAAGTATGAAACTGTTTAACCTAGATTTGTTCTTAGTGACCATTTGCCTAATCAAATATACATTTTTATTTTATCTTAACCACCTTTTCACTGAGTTACTGAGAGAAAAGTAAAAAAGTATATATGTAGCAAAGGGATTCAGTGATGTATAATATCTGTGACATGGACAGGAACACACAAAAGCCATGCTGCAGTATAAAACTTAAAAAAAAAAGAACACACAAAAGCCATGCTGCAGTATAAAACTTAAAAAAAAAAAACAAAACAAAAAAAAAAAACTACAGTTGGTTATTCAGCTGTGCTGTTTCCAGTCCTTTAATTTCAGTTGTGGTCTGCTGGAGAAGTCTGGTTCCTTTGCCATTGGAGTTACACCTTACATTGCGCATCCTAGGAGTGGTTATAAAACTTAAAAAAAATGCCAGCATAATACATAAATGTTCACACGTGAAATATATATGATTAAAATCCAAAGTACCCCCAATTACCCTAGCATCCCAGAGTCCACCAGCACTTGCAAGGGTGTAACAGGGATCTGGTATTGTTCAGTATTCATAACATAGCTGTGAATGCAATAAATCCATGCACACTATATAATATACCTGATACATCCACACAAGCTAAGACAGGAAAAATACATCCCTGTAGAAGAAATATATTAGAAAGAAAAGAGGCACTAGATGCAGATGTGTAAGGCTGACATCAAGCTCTTTCTATGTTGTGTGTGTGTATGTATGTATGTATATGTATATATATATATATATCTATATATATATATATATATATATATATATATATATATAGGTCTACCTAAATATCGCAAAACAGTAAAATGTGCACTCTGTATCCGCCACAATAATTTTATATACAAGCTCTGAGATCGCACAGTACCAAGGAAAGCAAATTCCTAAACCTCAACTTTGACAGCTTTCCTGTTGACTAAACTGAGAGAGCAGGAAAGCTGTCAACATCACTAGCATTTGACCAACTCAAAGGACGATATATATATATATATATATATATATATATATATATATATATATGTATATATATATATATATATATATATATATATATATATATATATATATATATATATGTGTATATATATGTATATATATATATATATATATATATATATATATATATATATATATATGTATGTATATATATATATATATATATATATATATATATATATATACACATCTATACACATCTATATATATATATATATATATATATATATATATATATATATATATACATATATATATATATATATATATAGATAGATATATAGATATACACACACACACACACACACACATATATATATATATATATATATATATATATACATACATATACACACACACACACACACACACACACACACACATATATATCTATACACAGATAATTTGAGAGGACCCATACAAGGGATAAAGTATTTAGGAGCTGCCCCTGTCCATTAGTAGTACAGGGGGCAGTACTCGGGTAAATTTTCTGTTTCTGTTTGCAAATTAGCTAATCAAACATTACTGGCTTCTCTCTCTCTCTCTCTCTCTCTCTCTCTCTAGAATTGCTGTACACTAGGTATCCAGAAATTTGCCCTTTCCCTACTGTAGTGCAGCAAGGGACACTGGTGTGTGTGCATTTTGCAGTTTTGCCTTTTCAACTGCATGCAATAAATCCATATGTATGTATATATCTATCTGTATGTGTGTGCATGTGTGTATGTATGTATATATATTTCTAAAAATAAGGGTCGAGATGAAAAGACTAGATGAATTAAGCAGTCAGAGTAGTGGGATGAGTATTCTGCTGCATGTGTTCAGCAGTCCTTTTGCCCCCATTTCTGGGCTGTAGTCCATGGTGACATATCAACTTTATTAGTACCCTTCCACACCTTCAGAGGCTGCTCATATACTTGGGCCCAGATTTCATCCTGCAGAACTGCCTTTTATTTTCTCTTAGACACTGCTGGTGGTACTGTGATGTAAGAGTCAGAAGATGTGGCATAGGAGGAAAGAAGGTTGTCCACGCTAAAAAAAGGTAAGAGGACAAGGGCAGGACACCATTACCAAGGAAGGAAGAAAAGTTCCAGCACCAGATAAAAAGTTGACTAGATTAGAATATGGATAAAGTTATAGGAATACAGTGTTCTTGTGACCCTGAGTTGCTCTGTGGGAATTGGTGAATGAGATTTCAAGCATGGCTTCATTCTAACTGGCACAAATTGTTGGACACCTGCTTTATATGCTACTCTGGTCTTGGGTACCAATGCTGAACCTAACAATCTCTACTGCTGTTTACTAATGTTTCCCACAAATGGCATGGTACCTGCTCAGGTTGTTGCTTCTTCTGAAGTGTCACCAATGAAAATGAGAAAGCGAATCTCCTACTGGATTGTATATGCCCTTAATGTAATGTGCATGAAATGTGAGGTTCTACTGCAAGCAACAACATAAAACATCTCATCAGCTCCCTGAACATTCCTTTGCCACCCCCAGATTGTCAACCCTCATCCACATTAGCCTGTCCCTCATGCTCTTTGCCCACAGTATCACAGCCGCCACCACTGGAAAAAAAATACAGTACTGTGATTCCCTCATATGCTACTTTGCTGACCTGTTGTGGCCATGCACAGCTAATCCATTTGCCTTTGAAGTAACCAGCAAAACCTTTCTCCTTTGGCATCTTTTAAAGTTCATCTGGCTCCTTGGTTGTCTGTCTTTCCCAGACCAATACACCATTGAAATTATTCACAAAGTTGAGCAATAGTTGCAAGTCCTTCCTCATTCCTGTCAAAGTCGTTATCCCATGGTGATATTTGTGCATCCAGCTCTACTTTCTGCCAAATGCCTGAGGAAAGATATGACTATTGGAATGACTCTCAGAGTAAAGTATAATAGTCCCACTAAGGTTTGCAATTGCTGCCTCTTGACTTTCTTTGCTGCCTCTGTCTCCTGCAAGACTCAGTTCAACTTGTTTATATTTTCTACCAGAAGGTGTCATTGGAGTTCAAATAGATAGAATTGTGGGCAAAAGGAAGACATGCAGATCATGGGATCCTGGGTTTTATTTCTTGATAGAGGAACTCCCCCAACTCCTGGAACACCCTGCAAAAAGTCCATAGTCCTTTTGAGCATTTCTGTGTTCCTGATCTACTGACCATTAGAAAGTCATCAGGCTACAATAAGATATTATCCTTTGCCTGTCACTTTGGTCATAACTCAGAACAGGAATGTACTAAAAGTTTCAAATGCTACACACACTACGGCACAAACCATAGAGAATCACCTGTCCATAAAGTACCTCTCCTCAAACCTAAACTCCAGCATACCTCGATCATCAGGATGGAATGGTAGCTTTAATATCCTCTTTCACCAACAATGCATTTTACTCTTCTTCTTCACCTTCTGTAAAAGCTACATATCTTACTGAGGATACTGGCTCATCTAAGAAGTCACTGACTGACTGGAACTTCGGGTATGCCAAGAACACAGAGGAATGTGGAACTTTATTTACTTTATACAGGAGGTAATTCACTACTTTTCCTGAATCCTACAGAGAAAGAACCAGAGACAGATATTGACTTGGATCAACTAAAGATTAATGTTAGAATATAGAAAATCAGTTGTTAAACTAAAATGTTACCATTGGCAGAGATTACATATGGAAGCTTGTGTGTACTATAAGGTAGTACCAAGAGGCTTATGTATTTTTGTTATGCCTACTTACGGTATTTTATAATCTGGATTTACTGAAAAATTGGCAAAAATTAAATCCTGACACCAGATTTGCTTATATACAACTACTTATTGACTATTTCAAACCATTTGAAGCATCATTGATAGATTTGATTTTAGAACAATGCTCCCTTTATGAAAAGTTTCCTGTACCCCTAATTACAACTTATTTAGAAGAGGTTATTATGAATGTTTCTGCTTATGAATTCCACCTCAAGCAAAAGAAAACCAGGAATTTGCAGATGGATTTTTTTTCATGGCTAAAGCATACCAAAGAATAACATAGTGAATCTAAAGACGTTCTGAATTATCTACTACTACCACTGTTAGTGCACCAGTGATGAATGCAGCTGCACTCTCTATGACCTCTGGTGCACTCATGGTTAGTAATATGGTAGACATTTGCCAGAAGAACAGTATTATGTCTATTGGTCAAACACAGGTTTATTCAAAGATACCACTGCTGATTCGGGACTCTGAGAAGGTGGAGAGAGGTCACTCCAACAGCAGAGGGTGCAAACGGAGATTGAATCTACAGTAAAAATCACAAACAGCATTGCTCAAGAAAATATAGAGGAAAGGGACAATGGATTGATTTGCAATATTTCTAAAAGGGTTATGGATAATAATGACATCTCATTACTAAAGAAAGGACTTTCTTTTATTCCTGTGAGCTTATTAGTTTTAGGGGACATAACTGCAGACATCAGGATGTTTGCACATAATGTTGAGACTGATGTCCCCTGATGAAGTAAGTGTAAGTACTTTTAAGAGACCAGGTATCTTTAACCCAAGTCTTAATTCTACTTTAGAAGCTTTTTGTAATGTTTTGAGCAGGATTTGAATTCCTTACTTAAAATCCATTAGATAAAGCTAATAGGAATTTTATTAATTTAACTAGAGGTGAGTCACAAGCTTTAAAGAGATTACATTCTGATACAACTATTTCTATAAGGCCTGCCGATAAAGGAGAGGGCATAGTGTTGATGGGCAGTAATTTTTACAATGAAGCAATTTTAAAGCTGTTAGATGATCAGAATACTTATGAGCTTATTACTTTAACTGTAATTAATGAACTGATTAGAAATGTGCATATGATGTTATGTGATTGTTGAGCAAAATTATTACTTCTGGGGTTTACAGATTCTGTTTGGTCAATTTCCCTGTTATCCTTATCTTTCAAGCAATTCCTAAAATTCACAAAGATGCGATTAATCCTCCACTTAGGCCAATAGTTTCTGGGCAAGGATGGTTGACAGAAATATCTATATTTGTTGAAAAACACTTGAGCAGTGTTGTCCAAATATTAAATAGTTCTGAGTGACTAAAAACAATTTTTAACACAGTTGTATATACATTATTATAACATAAATCAAAGGAAGGTTTGTTTGTTACACTAGATATATATTCATTATTTACTGTGATACTCAACAATATAGGTTTAGAATTTACTAAGTTATTTCTTTTGGAACAAAGTTCTTACAGTTCTCAACAAGTGGATCTTATATGCCTGTTTATTGAAACTATTTTGGAGAACAATGTTTTTATTTTTTTCAGGTACATATTATTGACAGAAAACTGGTGTTGCATTGGGTACCACCATTGCTAACAGTTATGCCAATCCTGTTTTAGCACTATGGGAGACACAATGTGTTCTATCTAATAATGCTTTTGCATCAAACATTATATTCTATTGAAGATTTGTGGATGATGTGTTTATACTTTGGAGAGGTAATGAAGACCAACTTGATAGGTTTATTAGTTATTTACATAATACCACACATTTCTTGAAATTTACCAGTAATGTTTCTAGGACAGCTATAGAGTACCTAGATGTAAAACTGGAAAGAAATGATTTGAATAAGATTGCTACTCTCAACATATAGAGTACCTAGATGTAAAACTGGAATGAAATGATTTGAATAAGATTGTTACTCTCAACATAGAAAAAGACAATGTATATAGAACTCATGTTCTACATCGTAATAGTCTTCATCCGCCTCACACACATATATATATATATATATATATATATATATATATATATATATACAGGAATACTGTTAGGGGACAAGCTATGAGAATCTCTCATTTAAATAATCAGGACAAAATGTTTCTAGGGGAGGTTAGTGGTATGAGGAAGGAAGGAATTATTAACAAGAGGCTATAATATTAAAGAAATAGGGCAAGGGTTAAAAGATATAATAAGTCTTAGAACTGATAGAGCTGTCCCATATTTCTCTAACATACAACAATATACTCAAAATAAGGAGAATATAGTTATAAAAGCACATACTTTAAACCTATGCTATTTTAGTAACATTAGGTCTAAATGTGAGGTCATTAGGAAGAATTGGCATATTTTAACATCAAACCAACAGATTAATAGTGTGATAGGTACTGGTCCCACATTTACTTTTAATAACAAAAAGTCATTGTAGAGAGTATTGCGCTACAGTGATAATATGCACCATTCACTTACTAGGTGTGGAACATTTCCATGTATGAAATGTAATTTTTATTTGATAGACAGTGATAATAACTTTGTACATGTGATTACCCAAGATATAAACATTCAATATTGCTGCAACCTGTAAATCAAAGAATTTGGTTTACTTAGCACAGTGTGTGCTATGTAACAAATTTTATGTGGGTCAAATGAACCATACATTGGCGGAAAAAACAGGAGAACATATGAGGGTCATAAGACAAAATAATGCTAATAATTCCTTAGCTAAGCATGTTATGAATAATACACAAAATCATGTTTTTAGATTTAAAGTTATAGTAAGTGATAATGATAGGTTAGGTGATGTTTGTAATGAGACTGAGAATACAGAGTTATTCTGGATTCTGCATTTACAGGCAGACAAGGGAGGGGGTTTAAATGATAATGTCTCTTTAAGACCTAAATTAAAGGAAAGGTGCCTTATTTATTCAAATCTTGAAAGTTGTCAGGTGATTTTATTATGTCATTGGTTTAAAATTTGATTGGAATTGGTATTTAAATTGTTTTTACATAGTAATTTTATATGGTCTGATGAGGTATAGTCTCCTCTATGAAAGTGCTTACCATTGCATATCTTCTTATTTTTATTTCTGTTTATTAAAATCTTATTGCCTTACTGTCAGTAGAGCACTTCTGTTTCATTATATTATATTGTTTTGGTTTATTTGCTGTTGAATCTTCATTTTTTTTTTGTTTTTTTTTTGTCCTATCTTTAAGAACAATTTTGTCTCCATTCTAAATCAAGCATAAATCATAAATAAATGTGAACTATGTTATACACTGTTTTGCATAATCAGAAGTAAATGGATCCATTCTTTCCCAGTGAGCTATTATGAGGCTGGCATATATGGAGACACATATTGCCCCCATAGTTACCCCTGACTCCTGACAGTAATATTCACCTTCATGGTTGATAACATTACTGAAAATAGCATCCTCCATATATTCACATAAAATACGTATGTTACTGTTATTGATGTAATCACACTCCATAAGTGAATCTTAAAAATATTTAAGACTCATCTCATTGGGAATTTCTAAAAGTAAATTTGCTACATCTGTCATGACTAAATAACTGTCCATCTGGAAACACCCTGCAGTGAATTTATTCAGAAATTCCCATGAATATTTTGATGGATAATCACATTTCAACAGACAATGTTTAGCATAAGTGTTAAAAGATAATGCAAGTGGTTGGGTTTTGGGATCTCTACTATCAAAACTTGGCCTGAGTAGGGGGTCCTCAAGAGATTTGTGCACTTTGGGGATCACATACATTTTCAGGATTCCAGGCTACTCTACATTTAAAAAATATGCAAATACTATGTAATGTTGTTCTGACAAAGGAGGTCAAAAAGTATCACATCAATTTTACTATAAAAATATTAAGCTCAATGATGCACACAGTTATCTATCAGTATTATTTAAAATGCAACTAGATTTTGTCATATTTGTCACTTTGTTCAAAATGACTAATCAACCTCCCTGTTTGGCTTCATTTTCCTTACCATGTTGTCATTAGCTAAACTAAACAGCAATTCCTTTTTTCTAATTAAATTCCAGTGTCCATATCCTGTGTTGCTGTTAATGCACATTTCATCCTTTACCAGTTTACTTTTTGTCATATTTGTCACTTTGTTCAAAATGACTAATCAACCTCCCTGTTCGGTTTCATTTTCCTCACCATGTTGTCATTAGCTAAGCTAAACAATTTATTTTCTCTAATTAAATTCCAATATCCATATCCTGTGTTGCTGTTAATACACATTTCATCATTTACCAGTTTCTTGTACCATTTCAAAACATGATGGAAAGGAAACCATTTCAAAACATGTTGGAAAGGAAGATTAAAAGTGCTTGTTGAAACCATCCCCTCATGGCTGCATACCATCCTATTAACATTGCTGTCATTAAAAATTAACCCCTGGTGGTATTATATAAAGGATGGTTGAATTTGTGTATTTTACTCCTTGAAGGCTGTTTGTAGCCAAGGCGCTAGAGAAATAAAAAACTTTTTGTGGCTTTGGTGGTATCGTTTGTGTTGAAGCACATACAGTTTGGTGTTGTAGAGCTGTATCGTTTTGATGGCCAGTGATCCAGCAGCGAGTATTCCACACATTTTTAGATAGGAGAGTTTGGGTTCCTCTCAACGAACGATGGATGGGTTTCTGAGTTCTAATATGGATCGTGAGAGAATAATGGGCAGTGAGGAAGGATCCTCGATGCCTGTATGGGAAAGAATTTTATCAGAGACAGGAAATAAACGTGTCACGAATCCTTTTGCTGAAGTCAGTAAATGTTCTATGGACTTTCCACCTGAGGTAAAAACTTTAATCAACAAACTAAGTAATTTGATGAACAAAGAGATGGCTACTTATTATAACCAGACAAGTCTGCAGAGGTATCTGAACTTGGATATAGTTCCTGGGGATTGAGAGTGGTCAAATATCCATCTCTGCCTTTTGATTTGACAAAACCCGAAGAGAAAGTGTTTAAAAAGCATAGGGAAAAAGCAGCACATCTCTGTTCAAAGGAATGGACTAACATCCTGGTAGAACGGGATGTGATGAAACTGTGTACAATTAAGAAAGATATTACTGATGTGTGTAATAATTTAGTGACACTAATAGAGAAAACTCATTTTGAATCCTGTTTATGTGAAATTCAAGACAAATTAAGTACATTTGAAAAAAAGTTATTGGAACAAAAAATGTACAAAATTCAGAGACCTTCGAGACTATGAAAAAGGTACTGCCTTTTTCAGATCAACCAATCATCGGTCTCGATCACGGGTCCGTTTTCAGGAAAGGGTGGGTGTAGCAAGTGAGAGAAGTGGAAATGATACCAGCATGGAAGTATCTCTGAGTGAAAACATCAGGTATTACAGTGATGGTGAAGATGTGAGAGATTATCCACCATTACCCAAACCAAAGCATGGACAGTACATGCAGGATAATTTTCACCTGTATGGCAAGAATAACAGACAACAAAAAAGAAGTTACTCAGAACACGAGCCTCAGAGAGGGGGGCATCAATGGCAATGGTGTGAGAACAAGAGAACCAAATGGTACTAATATTTTTGTCAAATAATGTAAATAGTATTGTGAATTTATCTGGTTGTTCCCTAAATGAACTTTTTGCAATGTGCTTAAATATGGTTTAAAGTTTGTGCCAACAGTAATACCAAAACAATATGAATGCAAAATTGAATTGTATAAGTTGGTTAGAAAACTGCATCTATGGTATTATTTTAATATGCAATGTATGGTGCCTGTGAATAATGACAACGACCATAGTAGCATATGTGATAGTGATGAGAGTATGCTTGAAATTGATTCATTTGATTTATTTATGTTTTGTAATAGTGATATGAATGCATATTGTTTGATAGATACTTCCTCTGTCACTAGTAAGAGTAAGTTTATGCCACCTTGCATTCATGAAGGCATAAAAAATTTCACTCAATAGTTGATTTTGAATTAGATATTTTGTTTAGAAATTTTAACAAAAAGAATGTTGTGTATAATTTGTCAAAACAGGAGTGGTTAGCTTTGTTGAATTTTTCTAAAGAAAGAGAATTAATTGTTAAACCTTCAGATAACGGTAATAAAATAGTAATAATGCATTATGAACAATATTTGAGAATGTGTTTAGAGTTGTTAGATGGTAGAACAATATATCAAATAGTAAATGAAGATAAAATAGAAGAAGCAAATAAAAGTTATACACATTTGATTCAAAAAGGTTTGAGACTAGGTTACTGGGCTGACAGTGATGTCACTAATAAATTGACATGTGAAGGAACAGGACCAGCTTATTTTTATTGCTTGCCCAAAATCCACAAAGATATAAGAAATCCACCAGGAAGACCAATAGTTTCAGCTACTAAATATTTTCTAAACAATGTGGGTGTTATATTACATAAAGTGTTAGTAAAAGAAGTAATGCAACTTCCTTCCCATATTAAATATTCTTTTGATTTTTTAGAAAAGGAATGTTAGATGGAAGGATGGTATGCATTGGATAACACTAAATGTCAAGAGCCTTTACACGAACATCAGACATAATTTTGGGCTTGAAGCCCCTGGACTTCAAATGGGTAGTAGTCCCCTTACATATTATATTTTAGAGTTAATTCAATTTAGTTTGGAAAATATTTTTTTTACTTTAAAGATCAGATTTACCATCAAGTACAAGGAACGGCAATGGGTTCTCCCTTTGCCCCCATGTAGGCCAATCTTTTTATGGGCATGATGGAAAAAGAATACATATATAACAATTCTTTTTTTAAAAAAATATGGTAGATTTTATTTTAGGTTTATTGACGATTTAGTTTTTTTGTGTGAGGGTGGTGCACATTTAGTACCACATTTTGTGGAAGAAATACAGCGGAATAGGTTTCAGATAGCATTTCATGGTCTACAATATGGACAAGAAGTTTCATTTTTAAATATAACTTTGTGTGGAGTAGTGGGCAAATGTATAAAAACGAGTATACATAGGACATTTAATGAGGTGAATCAATTTCTAATAGGCACTAGTTGTCATCCAAGACATACTTTGGAATCATTGCCATTTGGGGAATTTTTAAGGATATCAAGATTGTGCAATGATTTGAGTATTTTTAGAAAAGAATTAGAAAAACTGCAGTAATGTTTAGGAATAGAAGATATGATGTGAAAATTATTGATAGAGATGTGAAGAAGGTATTAAATATTATATATGGAATAGATAAAATAAAAAAGAAAATATGGTAGTGGAAGGAATAAAACGGATACAGATAGTTTATTTTTGGTTCTAGGATATAATGTGTTGAATGAGAATATCAAACAAATCATGCTTCATTATTGCAAATTTTTGAAAAGTTTTGATGAATTAAATGGGCTGGTGAATAAAAAGTTAATATTCTCCTATAAGAGAGGTAGAGCATACGAGACATGGTGGTGCACATTAAATTTCATAGGCCAGACATAAATTTGTCTGTGCAGCTTTGGAATAAAGGGATGAGATCTTGTAGAAAGTGTAGGGGATGTCCCTATATTATAAACACTTTTCAGACTATAAATGGCATCCCCTTTAGTGTAAATGGGGAATATAATTGTAGAACAGAAGGGGTAGTATATGCTATTAGATGTACATGTAATATGTTCTATATTGGACAAACAAAGAGAATATTCAAAGTTAGACTGTTAAAGCATTTGAGAGACATTAGGACAGGTAAGACAGAAAGCCCATTAGGCCAACATTTTAGAAGTTGCCATAATGGAGATCCTGAAGTACTTAAGGCAACTATTTTAGAACAGATTTGTTTAAAGAATAATGATAGGGAAACACATAGATATAATCTTTTAAGAAAGGAAACAATATTTATTTTGAAATATGGTACGTTAACACCTATGGGATTAAATACTGAATGTTGTTGGAAAACTGTTATATGAAATGGGACACTGACACTTTAAAAGTTTTAATTGAAATTTCAATTGATGTTTTTTAATTTATTGTTTAATTGTTTATTGATTGAAGCTGCTGGTATTATATAAAGGATGGTTGAATTTGTGTATTTTACTCCTTGAAGGCTGTTTGTACCTGAGGTGCTAGAAAAATAAAAAACACTTTTTGTGGCTTTGGTGGTATCGTTTGTGTTGAAGCTCATACAGTTTGGTGTTATAGAACAAATGTACACATTCTCTATTCATGCACTGACAATTTTACGTCACTCTTATTCTTAGGAAAGGTAATAGCAATACACTGAACACCAATGATGGTTCAATTGCCTTGGCACTAGAGAAGTAGTGTGATGCTAATAAACAGTAATTTGATATCACTGCTGAAAACCTGATAATGGGTAAAGCACTTTTTTCATCAGTTCACACCAAAGGTATCCAGAGGATAATAACTGTACATGCATTACAGCAGAATTTTTTAAAAAAAGCATTCACCAGTGTCCTCAGATGACTATAGGCCTCACTGTAACCCATGAACTATGTTTCCCAGTCGCTAACTTTAATCCTTTAAATTAATTATCAAAATAGTTTTTCACATTTGTCTTATGCCGGGGTATGAGGATATCTTCTTGTGTTAATTATTACTGCGAAGATCAATTATATATATATATATATATATATATATATATATATATATATATATATATATATATATATATATATATATATATATATATATATATATATATATGGGCCAGGGGGGCTTGCCCCCCTGCAGAAACATAGTAAAAAGTGTGTTTGTTAGTTTGGTGTCATTATATGTGGAAGGGATGTAATTTTCATGTGAGTTGTAGTGATGATGCACATTTTAGATGTTATGAAATTAAATGTTATGGGTTTTAGATGTTAAACCAAAAAGAACTGTAGATACTCCACCAAAGGCTGCCTGCCTACAAAGATTCTAAAGGAGAGAAGAAAAAAGCAGGTACTAGCCACTATGCTGAACAGCTTCCAAACTTTTATTTAAAACACAATTAAAAACACAGGAATGAGCATTTTGCGGGTTTTAGATGTTATGATTTTAGATGTTTTGAAGGGGAACCATATATATATATATATATATATATATATATATAAACACACACACACATACATATGCAGACACACACACACACACACACACACACACACACACAATGTAAGATGGTCCTAGTCTCCTACACATATGCTACAAAATTAAATCTGAGTGGAAAATGACCACTACAGATTTTCAGGTTATGTGCCCTAATAATATGTGCTTGAGTAACTGCCTCATGCAAGACAGAGTCAGATCTTATTCAAATGGGGCCATAGGCAGTGTAATGGATCAGAATCCCCCAACAGCACCCCCCCCCAGCCATTCCAGTTTCCCATTACCTGGCTATTTCTTTTCAGTTACCATGAATACTGTTCAGACTGGTCAGTCTGCATGCTATTTTCTTCTTTACTTCTACAATGATTAGAGAGATTTAAAACTTTTATTTCACATTTTATACCATAAAAAGTGAAAGTCATTTGCTAAACAAAACAATGCAGTCTCAACAATGTAAACAGACTTAGCATGAACAGTAAACTTTTCTGCTCTTGAAATTCACTGAAACAGCATTGAAACCCACATTCAAAGAAAATGCATCTTGCCATTGGAGGATTAAGTTTACCTTTGAGCTGTTTTCAAACCATAAGCCCCTGCACACATTTTAAGACCATGCTTACATGCATGTGTTCTTTGATGCACCGTTCTGATTGTATTAACTGATATTCCTTGTGTAATAGAGCAACACTTGTTAAGAGTGTGTCTTAAATTTGTAGTTTTGAATATTTTTCGAGTATGAAATAAACAGTTACACATTGAAAACTTACTTTTGTATGAGCAACAGTAAATTTGTTTTCCCTTGAAACTCGACATTCTTTGAAAATGCACTAAAACTCTATAGTCCTTGAAAACGCACCCACTGCTTGGTAACTGGTATAGAGGATTTAGGCTCTAGTTTGCTGTAATTGTGGTTCAGGGTTTAAGTCTGTATAAGTTAATCAACCTGCTTTCCCTAACTGGGGCATTTTACACACACACATATACACACTCACTTCTCCATGTTTGCTTGTCTCTTTCATCCAGCAAAGGAGTAGTAGCAAACACTTCTCCATGTTTAGACATCCTGCACTTCCAAATTTCCAACATTAAATGTGTGTGCATCCTTAGGACAATGGCCAAAGAGTGAATTCTTAAAGAAGAAATGGAAGGTTTTATTAGAATTAAGTGTTGTGGCAGCACCCCCCCCCCCCCCCCAGCCAGTGGGCAACAGGCAACTGCCCCGATCACCTACTGCTGGATCTAGCTCTGATCCAAGATCACATTTTTGTAGTACAATCCAAAAGTGATCCTTTCCCAGGCCACCATAACTGCATTTCTTACAACCTCATGAGTATATGTGCAAAGTGACACAGAGTCCTTGGGAAATTTGTTTACACAGATACAGGAAACCTCATTCTCCAGGATTTACCAGTCCAGTTTATTAAAGATCTTGCAAGATCAACCTTATTTTTTTATATATATATATATATATTTTTTTTGTTATGAGTGTGTGACTGCCAACCTGCTCATGCAGATTATATCAATTTTACTAAACCAGATGGTAAAGCATTCAATGTTATACTCTGTGATGAAATTATGCATAAAACAGTGATCTAAAAGTAAATAAAGCTGTAATAACTTGAGTCTACAACTGGTTACTTTCGTATATAATAAGTAAGAATGCAGGATTCCTATTTTCTCCATCTCCTGTCACTAGTGCAGTTCCTCAAGGCTATATTCTGGGGAAACGTGATGTATTTTAGTCGGAGACATCAAAACTGACCCCAGTACACAGCCTACCAAATATGCAGATGATTCTAGAACTGAGATGACTGTTTGTAACTCATTCAATCTGGCAAACTAGGATACTAATTCATTTCTTTTCTTCCTGAAGTTTTGAAGGAAACCACTTGCTCACAGAGCTTTTCCTCTAAAATCCTCTACTGAAAACATGACTTATATTTTGTATTTTGCAATATCCAGTAAATGATGCAAATGTGTTCATTTGACAAGACTTATATTTCTGTAAGTGTACAAGAGAGCAAGTTATCAGGGATAGAAATGTTCACCTGTTCTAAAGCTTTCCAATGACATGTAACACATAGGTAGTAGCAAGCTGTTTTGTGATATTGCACAAACTATGCAAATTGTGCTTATACTAATTTCACAACATTTTAAAACAACATTATTTGACCAAACCATGCAAGTTAGGTGAAAAGTATCATTAACACTATGCCTTAATGTTGTATATAAGATATTGGCATTTGTTTGCCTGCAAGAAACATACATTTTACAATAGTAGTGCATATATATAAATATTTCAAGTTTTTATAACTATTTTATCAAGCAATTATATTTCACTATGAACTCACATTGCCCACCATGTCTTAATATCATTTTGTACTAATACCTAGTGCTTATCTAGTGCACCCAGTGTAAATAATGGAAAAGATGTCATCAGCTTTTTTTTGCAAAGATTCATTTCCAATGCTTACCACTTTGCTGTTCATGGTTAGCTATCAGTCAGTGGTAGATAGTACCTTGCTACTGTAGTTTTAGGTACATATCTATGCCAGGACTTCAAAAATGGCATTGAAAACACTGATGAGTGTGCTCATTCAGTAGTGGAGATGTCTTCTGTTAAACTGAGTATAAGCTTACAGGAGGCATAGACACTCGAACGAATTAACCAACACACACCACTTGTCTTGAAACATCTTACCATTACCTGGTAATGGTGTGGTAGAAATTATTGCAAACTGTCTGGTTGAAATGGAGAAAGAACAAAGATATTTCACACAGAAAAAAGAGAGGGGCCAGGGCTTGGTTTACAGGCAAAGATAATAGCCACATTCTGTCTGTCTCAGAAGCATAACTGGATCAATTACCACCATGTGGCAGCACTATGAACCAGCGCCCTCCCCCTTAGCTCTTCAAGTAAAGAGCAAAACAAAAGGTACTTCAGTGAATTAAGCTATAAGCAATCAGCTTATAACGGTTAGATCTACACCAACCCCCCCCCCCCAAAAAAGACAGATCTTTCTTCTACTGAAACACCATGACACTCCCCCCTTCCTTCCAATCACAGAACATTCAGGTCCCATTTCTCTGCCCTGCCCCTATCCAACCCTCTTGTTAAAAAAAAGAATTCTTATTTTAAAATGTAGCAAACATTTGCTATAGATTATACCCTGCCTGCACAGAGCACTCATGTTTAGTTAAAAAATATATATATTTTTAAACTGTAACAAACTGCTTGCTACAAATGTCAGGTTTTAGTAACAAAAAAAGAAAGAAAGCAACTGTAACAAACAGTTTTAAAAGCAGTATTACATTAAAGAGTGATTGGGATCAGCTGATGTTCCCCCATATTACCCCACCCTAGTGATGCTACTGGCCTGTCCCTTCTCTGTATGATATCACCTGCTTTGAGGAGATCTGTTCCTGACACACAAACAACATTAAATGACTTTACTATTTGAAACCCTTTGCCTAGAATTCACCAGTTGATCTAAACACAAGAGAATACATGCATCGATACAAATAAGTCTAAAGGGAAGACAGGAATTGAGTTATTGAAGTAATGTTGGAGTGAATCATTGTTAACAAAAAAACAGGAAATATATATGTAATGAATATAAAAAAGGCTTTGTTTGTTTTTACATTAATGTACATGTACAGTCTCATAGCAATAACCCACAGCTGGGAGTGGGTAATGCTGGATTTACCCACAGTCGGTGTGGTTTGGTCATGAGGATGAAGCCCGAGTGACCAAAGTCAATGGTGGTAAATCAGCATTAACCACACCCAGTCATGGGTTATTGCTATTATACAATAACATTATTTAAAAAAAAATACTTACTTTTCTTTAATAATGTCCTTGAATAAAAGTGTGTGGCATTCTTCCACTTTGTTTGTTTAAAAAGCTCAAGATCTGGCTTTCTTGATGTACTGCACATGCATATGGGACTTTCATTCCCATGCTTACATAGTGCATCAGATCTCCAATGCCCCTTCCTTTTTTTTTTTTAATAAAGATTGAAATTCGGACACTTTAGAGGTATGAGAGAGAGCGAGAGAAGATGGAGAAAATAGAAAGAAAATCTGTTACATTTCTTTAGGTTTAAATAACGTACCCGAATTTCATAGTATTTTCTATGTCTTGTCTCTTTCATACCTCCAGACTGGCTGGATTTCAAATCTTTTTTTTTTTTGTGGTCAAGAATAGTTAAGTTATAGCATATATTAATAGAAGAAAGCCTGAATTTTTTTCTGTTGATATATGCTCGATTTACAACGGGCACAGTGGTTGGGCTGACCAATCAGCATGTTCATTTTTGAACGTTAATGGCCAGTCATTGTATAATAAGTGATAATTTAATAAAGGTGTTAATAAAAAAACAATAAATAATAAATGAATGAATGAATCATTCAATAAATAAATAAATAAACAAATAAATCTAGTGCCATGAAATGAGACAACTTCATATCTCAAGACTCCAACACGTAGGGAATAAATTCCTTCTATTCATTATAGTCAGCTGTTTATCCATACCTTCATGGCTGAACCAGATGGATATGTGGGCACCTGGAAGTTCCTGCATGGGATGCAGGGTTTCAAGCTTCTCAATGGCCACCAGATATTTAGCTTTTTAAGCCATTCTATAAACGATTAAATAGTAAAACAATCCATCTGACAAGAGGAACAAAGTGAAAAAAAAACCAGTAAACCAGAAATTCTCAGCTTCTTAAATTACATTATTCAACTCACAGCCCTGCTACTAATTAAAGGCCTCTCAGAGGTCGCACAGCATCACATAATGATGATCACTTGGAATTAAAGTGAAAATAGATACTTGCATTTCTCCCAAGTTGTGTGGCTATACTGAGACAGAGTAAGCTCATAGCAGAATTGCACAATCACCCAATGGGGTTGGCAGGCCAGGGATGCTTACCTTCCTGAGAAATCCATTACATATAATTATACAACAGTGCAGAATTCATTACATTTTTCCACTTCGTTTGGCAAGGATATATATTTCCTATGTATCATGCAATAAGGAGAGAGAGAGAGGAAGTGCAGAAAAAAAGCCTTATAAGGGAGAGTGACACCTCAATATTATGCAGCAATAATCTGTGGGTTACACAAGCCGAAAAAGAAAGCTGTTAAATAAATTAAGGTGCATGTTAAAGAAAGCTAAGGGTAATTTTAAGAATTCATGTGTTAAAATTCTTCATTTTACCCTTTTGGTGTTTTGTGATTTTATATTTTCATGATCTTAATTTTGGAGTACTGTGTTCCAGCCAAGGTGGACACCCTCTTATGACTGAGCCTTCTGTAGAATTGAATAGCTGCCAACATGTGTTGGACACAGACACAGTGACAATGGTTGCAAATGTTCATGATGCACATGCCATGGTAGAATCAGTGCTGATCACACCACCCTTATGTTACATAAATGTTTCTTGAACTGAAGGTGTGCTACTATTAGTCAATATTCACTGTGCACATGCACAACATGAGGTTACAGCCTAGACATGGTCAGCATGCAGGTGCATTACATTAAATGGCTACAGTAGATCCTGCACACATGTCAATGTATTTTCCTGTTCTGCAACACTATGGCAACTTGCAGTGACTATGGATGCTGCAGCTGCCAGCATCACACTGGCATGGCATACATATACATCACGTGAATTATTTTTATCTCTCAAGATGTGCCAGCAAACCCCTTATATACATTTAGCAAAACATGGCACATTTGGTGCCAGAAGCCTGCAAGTGGTACACTAAGCATGAAAGTAGCACACAGCATGTGCATGGTGCTATCTCATGGCTATCTGCTGTGAACACATGGCTATTTCCTGTGAACATGGGCATATTGTGAACTGTATGACATATAGGGAATACAGCCCAAACTGACAGAGAAATTCTGTATATCTGTACTGGAATCAACTACTACATTTGTGCAAACACACATTTAGTGGCATTTCAGTCTCTCCATTGCTCATAGCTATATGCCTCTCAGTTCTGTCTCTGTACTGAACAACAGTGTGAACAACAAGGGTTCCACTAGGAACGTATAACCTCTACCCATCGACAGAGTGATATGTTGCCAGTCTGAAATGCATGCTGTACGGCAGACCATGACGTGTTGGAACAGTGATGCTCTTTCTAGGTGTTTGGCGCATACAGCATGCATGCATGCATCCTCAAGGGGCCACTCTTTTCCTGAATTATGAGGAGAGTAACCCATACAGTTGATTTTAAGTGGGTGTCATGAATACTAGTGCCCTGATGTCAATGCACATAGATATGCCAGCTCTACTGATGGCAAGCAGTCCCATCATGGCCTGAGAGACAATTTTGTGTCACAGAGTGGGCTATGCAGTTCAGAAATACTAGAGGTTGTTACTTGCTGAAATACAGGTGATGGCACTATCTGGTGGTTGACACACACTCTTAGATAAGAAAGTAAAGGATTACAGTATAGGAGAGACATAGTCAGGTATGCAGAACATGGAAGGGTAAAGGATTTACAGGAATCTTAACAATAGTGCTATTAGTCAGGAAAGGAACTGGCTTCTCTGAAGAGTGGTAGCAGCAGACATTTACTAAGTACAGTGAAGCCCAACAACAAAGATGGTGATCATTGTCATGAGGTGTTGGGCAAAACAGGCTTGCTACAAGTACAACATGGAAGGACTGGTGCTGTTTGTAAAGATTTACAAATGAAGGGAATATTTCCTAGGAATGGGTTGTTTTTGGGGAGGAAACCTTAGAGGTGGACAAGAATTTTAAGGGATTTGGTCCAGGATGTGATGTGTATCTTTGATTGCTGCACAGGTAGTACAGAACACCACAGTGAGTTTATAATGGAAGGTAGTGGAATTGTGCTGCATGCTAGCATTGTGGAAAGATAAAGGTGAGAACTTACCTAAATGGTCACTTAGTAAAGTATGGACGGTGTAGAAGTATATGATTGCACTGTGGCCAGTGGTGTGTAATACTGACGTGGAAAATAAATTGGTGGATTGTTTATTTCAAGTGGAAACAATAGATCAGTATTGCAATAGGGAGGAAAAGGAGGATTGCAGTGTGTAGCACTGTAGAATAAGAGGCTTATTGCATAAGGAATGAACAAAGTGATTATTTAGAAAGGGTGAAGAGGTTGCTTTGAGGAATAGGTTGTAACAAAAGGAGTAAATGGCTCAGGGAACACTGAGCTATGAAGACTGGGGACAAGTTTCTGGGAAGATTAGGACAATGGAAAGAGGGCTAGGTAGTAGCAGTTGTCTGATAAGGGATACAAATCCTCAACCCAGCATCTAGGAATGTCTGCTGCAGGTTTAGTTTGACTGTTGTAGTTGAGATATAGTGGAATGAATACAGTGCCTCGTGGGAGATGCGTGATGGATTTAGAATAAAGAATGTGGGATTTACTTATATGACTTTCCTTGCCACTGCTAACAAATTCTGGATTATATCTCTCTCCCTTGTAGATGTGTACCACATTGCTCTCTTTCAGTCCTCAAGCAGGTATGCAGTGATCAGTAAACCTCACTTAGGAGATCAATTAGCAAACGTATCAGAGGTTTGAGGACTCAGAAATCCAGCCCATCAGGTCCCTTTCTTTTATCCTTCTTTTCATGAAGACATTTTGTTGAAAGCTCATTCATCTCTAACCTAGAGTCTGCACATGCTCTCTTCACTCTGTTGTACCTCCTGTTCCAAATGTCTACCTCAGCTTGCTCACCTTTGTAAAAGCTGAAACATTGTATTAATTTAATACCCTTTTCTTTCACTGTCTACTGTAATCTCCTCTACATATTTGCTCAGACTAGACAAGTCTACCTCTCCTTTTCTACTTTCTGATATATAGCTAAAGAAGAAATGACTCCTCCTTTTCACCCTTCTCTCAACACCTTTCACCCGGGGCCTATTCTACCCCACCATATTTTTTACCTTTTTCTTTGACTTGCTGTACTCTAAATTCTTAACCTCTACTTCCTTCCTGTCTCTTACATTTTTTGTGTTTTCCTTAATTGTTAACCTTTATTTCCTCTGTACTAAATTATCCTTCGCCTCATTTTGCTTTTTTGTTTCTTTCTCAGACCCTCAGGATTAACTTTGATAACTGCATCCTTTACTCATTTCTTGTGCTTGTTTATTGTTTCACTTGATACATTAAATCACCTTTCATCTTCTTCCAATTCATTATAATATATTTCTCCAAAATTTTACACCATCAACTTTGCTTTTGTCATAACTCATCTCTCAGCTATAACAATGGAATTGACAGTAAGGGCTCAGCAGGGAGCTATTGCAATTTGAGATGTTCTCAGTGGCATGATCACTCTTGGTTAATCATGCCTTCAGCAGAAGAATCCTGACTACCTTTATCTATTATAGGGCAACATCCAAAATTCCATTTGCTGTGGTACAATCCAGTAACAGCTATCTGAACTCCTCATAATCGAAGAATTCCATCAACACCTGCTACTGTTTGCTATGGAGCTAGGAAATTCTCAGTTGGCTGTAGAAAGATTCAGCTCTGTCATGACTATAGCCCTCTCCCTCCTACTATAACCCCTCATTCCCCTTCAAGCTCCTCCCTTGATATACCTGAGGACTGATTTACTCTATAAATATGCCAGCATTTATCCTGTTCTTCTATCTTAATCTCTTGAACATGTATATTAGTTTCCGATCTTGCTCATTTTTTATCCTTTCATGGGCTGGTGTTCTTCATCCTCTATGATCTCACATTTATACCATCTTGTATGTAGATTGTGACTCTGCTTTTATCAGCTACTTCTTTGTCATTCCTGAACAATGTATATCAAGACAGTTCCATGCCTCCTCACCTTTTGTTACTGATCAATGTTTCTGTGATACCAACAATGCATATCCTTCTCTCCTGCATCTCTACCTGCAGCTTCATCATTCTTAAACAGGCCTTTTGTATTGCAAGATAATGATATTCAGCCATGGAGCAAGTTTTGGATCACAACAACAACAGTACACAGATATGCATAATTTGATCTTGTCCACATGTGCTTGTCATGTTGCCTCTTTCTTTATTTGGTACATATGACAGATTTTCTCTGAAATATTCCCCATCTTTAATTTAAGCTATTCTTTCTTTGCTCAATTTCTTGCACATTGCATTTCTTGGTGCCCTGTATCGGACTGAAGTTTATTGTTTGACATACTTGTGTGTGAATAGTTTGAATGGTCTTCACATAATTTTTGCTGGGCATTGCATTTCTAAATTTATCTGTTTGTCTAACTATCAGTCTTTCTGTTTACCTATCTGTACTCCTACAAGCCGACCTTACCATGATGTCTACCTAAAAATCTCTATGAGTAAATCAGATAGGACAAAACTGTTACTTCTTATGGAATTTTTATCTCAGTTGTCTCATCTGACAAAAAACATCTAAATAGTTCACTTAGGTAACCTAAATCAACTGGATCACCATCCAATATGATGTTCCAGTAAAACCCTGTCTTCCTCGCTAATTGATGTAATGATAACAAATTTACCATAAAAATATAAATAAGTATATCTGTTACCAAATATTTGTTACCAAGCACACTTAGAGCTATACTGCTAAACTTACATTCCTCAACTTTAAGCAACAAACAATGGCGTATCAGGTTTGATAAATCCGAGTCTAAACTAGAAGATAAACGCCAAAAAGATTTCATGTCAAGTTGGAACTGGCTTACTGAAATGCAGGCGGTAATTAATTGTTTAACAAAGAATACCTTTGTGTTTGATACCACACTAAAAAGAAAAAAAAAATCTCCCTATCTATTCTTGACTCTTATGGAATATCTTTACCAATAGTAGCCAGACAACAGTACTTGAGTATGACTCTAGATCAAATGCTTACTTTTATCACACATGCGCAGAACATCACTAATACAGCATCTTTACCAACAATGAGAAGCTTACAAATATTCAAAAATGTTTCCTCTGCAATCAAGGACAAACATTACATTGCAATTAATACTGCAGATTAGAGCATTGTCTGTCCCTCTTTGCACTGAACTCAGTTTAGAGGCATACACTCTTCAGGTATCTGGTCAACAGGATTTGTAGGTTCATGTCCCTAGAAAGTCCAAGAGAACATCATTGCTATATAATACAAAAAGTCAAATGTGAGCTTGAAAAATTGCTGAAGAACAGATATTTGTATAGTTTATCACCATGCACAAAACATCACCAATGAAACAGAAACAGTCAAGATAATATGGGATTGTAGCAGGTTTAAGAAGACACAATTGGAATAAGTTAATAGAGATCTACTAGTGATAGAAGGCATATTTTGTGAAAATTATCAGCATTAGCATAGGCTTCGAAATGCTCGGGTGAAAATGAAAATGAGATGAGTGATTATTTACAAATTTGGGTGAAATAAAAGATACAAATGAAGATACGTTTCCATTGATGAAACCAGCGACTCAAGACAAGTTAAGAGAGGCATCAAAAAGGCAGGCAATGGGTAAAGTTCTATGCAGTGATGGTATCCCCGTAGATGAACAGAGAGTTAAATGAGACAAATTAATACTATAATGTCTTGATTACGCAAGCTTTAGATTCAAAGCGGGTATCCCTTTCTTAGACACAAGAGTTATAGCAAAGCATTGTAAGGATCCAAGTCTACCTTTTTCATATAGAACTGTTTCTAACTTAAATCATGATTATAAGCTATTTATGTCAATTGTTTTGTATTGGGTTTCAAAGGAGCTTGTTGATTTTAGTCATAAGTATTTATATGTCAACAACAAGGTAACAAAATCATGCAGGGATGCCCTTGCCTTTCAGAGTGCTGAGGAGAACAAGACAGTACTGCCACTGACAATGATATTATCTGCCATTTAGTTTGAGCCCCCAGCTGCAATAGTTGTTTAAGGCGATATCAGACTGCTGGAAAGCATTTGTTCTTTATTTACCAGTTAAGTATAATGCTATGTGACAAAGCCAGACTAGAACACGGAATGTCTTTTTGAAGTACTGAATACATTTAGCAGTTTGTTAATGTATAAAGTTAATAAAGCAAAATATGAGGGTGGTAAAGGTGAATTGCATGCCTTTCTAAATCTTGAACATGCTTGTTAAGGCAAGTGGGTCATATTAAATTTTTAGGACCTTAGCTAGGCAATATTCATGAGAAGTCAATTAATTAAAGAAAAGTTTAAAAGGAGATATTCAAAGGTGGAAAACTGCTAGATTAGAATTAGATCTGATGGAAGATTTCATGCATTATGTCAGGATGCTTTTCTTGTTTTGTGCATTCCCAGTAAATATTCCAGGCAATCTTTTAAAGTTGTGAAACATATGATGCAATATTTCATTCTGTATGGAAGCAAAGGTCAAGGACTTTTCTTTTCTATTTGTTGACCAGATAAGTCCATGGTATACAGCAGTCCCTATTCAGGGGCAAACCATGAGCACTGTTTGGTTGAGTATATTGCTCAAAAGCATACAGTAGGCAGATGAAGGTGGAAGCAAACAAACCATATACCCAGGGTAAAAGATGCATCTCATTAACAATTCAGAGCTTCAGTACTCCATGCTAACTGCTAGACTTATATTGGGACCAGACATCTAATTACAGTATGAAACAATATGACTGAAGAATATAGGTTCATAGGTAGGTACTAGGCTATCGGCCCAAGAGCCTATGTAAGCCTAGCCAGCAAGGTACCATAGCTTACGCCACACAACAAAGTTATTTTCCTGTGCCACTGTCCAGCAGAGACACAGAAGTGATCCCCGGGGTGCATTTCCTATTTCCCATCCACTCATCAAGATTTTGCTTGAAGAGTGCTAATGAAGAACTTTGCTTGACATAGATGGATAGCTTGTTCCAGAGTATAGGAAGTCTCTGGGACAAGAATATATCCCTCCAGTGTGTCCTGTTTATTGTGGTGAAAAGGTTTAGGTCCCTAGAGCATGTAGCTTGTAGGGATTGGGATTTCTTTAGGTGTAGCATGTCCAACAGCTCTGGGTTTGACATAGCTTTATATGTTAGGCAGAGATCACCTCGAAGTAGGCAATATGCTATGGAGTAAAGCTGGAGTTTTTTGAGGCGGTCAGTGTAGGGCATTTGTTTGAGGCCAGTAATCCTCTTTGTGAGGTACTTCTGTGGCCTTTCCAGCTGCTGCAGATGTCTTGTGAGGTACATTCCAAAAGGGGCGTTGTACTCTATAATGGGTCTAATGAGTGACGAGTATGTGTGTATTGCCTATGTATTACAAAAAGGATGAAAAGATTGCCAAGCATAATTAGTGTTAATTCAGACTTGCTTGATAGAGTATCTGTCTAGCTATACTATGGTCGGTGGTTAGATTGCCCTTATCTGGTATGGAATATATTAAAGATATATTTTTGATTAACTCCTGGTTAAATTTTTAGTGCCCTGCTAGAGATAGTAGAAAAGGAGTTCACGGGAAATTCAATTTAAAGAATTGAGAATAAATTAACTTTAAGGGGTGCCAACTGAGATTAGAGTCAAAGTGGGGCACTTCACTGGAATTTCAGTAGAAGTCTGGTTTACTTATCCTTTTCTAAGAATACAAGATGAAGTAGTAGTGAGTACAGTAAGGATAATATGGCTACTGGAGTAGTTATGCGCTGTATCTCCAGCAATGGAGTCATTATTGCTGGAAAGCACAGTTAATTACCTGGAGCATTGGTGGCACAGGACTTTAAAGGAAATTAATAAAACAAAAGTGGTTAAAATAAGACATGACTAGACGACTATTTTAAATACAGATAGGGTTTTTTAATTACTGTAATGAGCCACCTAACCTAGAAGGCAAATAATGTCTGTTTGGACGTGTTTGCACAAATGTTTTATACTCCACACAGCTTGAGCAGGATATTCACAACAGACGACCCTCAGTGCTAGATATATGATGAAAACATTCTGTGGTCATGAGAACATATTTCTTGGTCATGCTCATGTATGAATATTGCTAAGGAGGAATTGTGTCATTTGTTGAATGGAGTTTTATTAGAGAAATACAGAACTTACAACACTATTAATGTTACTTTTCTATGATAAATATTTAAAATGTACAAAAAGAAAAGGGTTGTGTGTAATGGCCAAATCAGACAAGGAGGAGAGTGCCAAATGTATAAGCTTACATATTTGGAATGATCATAATATATCCAGGGATATTAACAGAGCAGGAGAATAAAACAATGTTTCAAGCTGTATTTGTGATAAATTTATAAAGAAAAAAATTACTTTATTGACATTATTTTACTGCCATTGGTGGGAATAGACCAATATTGAATTTTAATGATTTTTATAATTGATTACAGCTTGATAATGCTCATTTTCTCATAAATCATTCTGCAATTACCTTTTCAAATATATAACTGACCAGTTATTTACTAACATTCATTTAATTTGTTAGAAATTTAAATGTTTACATTTTTATTAAAATGCAGTAATCAAATGAAAGTTTGCCTTGACAAGTTTTCATCACAAGATAATGGCAGATAGTTTATGTTATATTTTTTTATCCAAATGTAGTTTATGATGACTGTCACTCAATGGGGAGGTAATCAATATGAAGAGCTGCATTGTTATTTAATTATTGTTTTAGACTAATGTAAAACTAGATAAGCAGTCTTAAACTAATACATGTACACATTTAGACTGGCACTTAGAGTGAAGATATTCAGACAAATATAACAGCAAACTGGAATTGCTTTCTAGATAACTTTAGAAATTAGCACAATCCTGATTTCCTTTAGAAAAAGCTTAACTATCAATTAACAGATAATTACAAAAGTAATTGTTTCAAGGACAACTGTTGAAGAAAATTTCTCTTTTGCCCTTTTGACCATTGGTCTGTACAAACATTTCACATTTGAATGTTAAATGTATACTTCCTTAATCGAAAAAAAAAAAGAAAGAGAGTGTCCATCTTTGGTATATTATTTGGTATTTCATTGTCTCATCCAATCTCTTGTTAATTATAATTACATGTAATTGTTTTAGTGATATTATCTTGTCAATATACATAATGCATATAGCTCTTCCCATGGTAAGATATTCACCGTCCATTCATCCTGTCTGTTCAAGGGTGCCCTCACTCTTCTTGGAATGTCATTGATCTAAGTCCCCCTCTGTTGTTTTGACTCATTCTTCCAGAAGTTTGACAGAGGAAGATATGGAAAGAATGGTGTGGAAGATCTTCTCAGTACAGACTCAGATGGGAGTCTTATCAGCTCCTACCCCTTCATGTCAGGATGTTAATCCTTCGACTACACCCTCACTTCAAGTTCCTCCTCTGTTTTCATCAGCTGCTTTGGAGTCCTTGGATCTGAGAATTCCAGATCCGTCTGGCTCAGATCCAAAGATACCATTATCTTCAGATCTGAAGCTTACTCTGAGTGCTCTGGTTCAGTCAGATTTGAGCTTCCCTGTTAGATCTGAGGTGTTGAAGTCAACTCTAAAGTTGTTGGAGTCATCTCTGTGCCTTGAAGCTTTGGCACTGGATAGCTTGGCTTTGGCTTCCTTCTCATGGAGATGCTTTCAGAATAGGGGGAGCACAGTGGCCCAGAAGCTTATCTTCTTAGTTCTAGGATCTTCTCTGTGTCTGGGATGATCAGCCTTCAAGGTTGTGAAGAGGGTGTTTTCTGCTCATGCAGAACAGATGGCTTCAACTCCCTTGGATCCTTACCATTTTACCTTGCTGTTTTTACTCGGCACCTCATCATTCTTTCCCACAGAGACAGCCAGTCTGAGACCCCCAGGCTTCCCAGCAGGGTATTAAAATATCTTCCAATACCTCCTCAGAGCAGCCCACTGAGAAGGTCCTTCAGAAGAAAAAGTGTAAGAGGAAGCACTTGGACTCTCAACAAGAGTCAGAGGATACAGACTTCAATGAAGGTGAAGGGTACCCACAATCTCCTCCTGAAGATGTCTCATTTGGAGACATCCTTGAGATGCTAAGACAGAGAGGTGGTTGGATGCCCAGAGACCCTTAATTCGAGGAGTCAGTATTTCTGGAGGCTTTTGGTACTGGATCATCTATCTCTTGGGTTACTCCATCCACCAATGAGCTTACTGATTTGGTCTCTCGGTGGGCATGGAATGAACCTGACACAGCTGAACCCATACCGAGGAGACTGGACAAGATTCTGGCACCACCTTTAGACAAGGAGTTTTGAGCTAAAGGGTTGCCCCATTGATGCCATGGTCATGGTCACAGCCAACAAAAAGGAACATGCTGAATGGAGTTCCACTGTTCATCTGCCTAACAGGGAGTCTAGGGTGATGGATGGGTTTGGGAAGCATGTCTATACTTCAGCAACTTTTGCCATAAGGTTGCTGATATACATTTGGTATATTTTACAAGGTTGCAGAGGGATTTGATTAAGGAACTGTCAAATACCCTCTCCGGGTCCATTTTTGCAGAGGCCCAATAATCCGTGACTTCCCAGTTAGCTACTTTACAATCCATTTTGCATTTATCCATGCGGCTTATTTCACATGCAGTGAAAGCTGCCTCATGGGCAGCAGGTTCAGCCATTTCCATTAGGAGACATGTCTGGATGCACTCATGTGATTTTGCAGAGCTCTTCAGTCTTCGTTTGTCAACATTCCTTATGATGGCACATCTTTGTTTGGCCCCAAAGTGAAGGACACATTATCCAGACATGAAAAGGATGGAATGACCCTCTCTGCAGGGGGGTGTACATTTTTTGACCCCTCAAAGATCCTTACTGGGAATCAATGAGGTGGTTAGAAAATTTGGTTCAGGAAGTCCCACCAGCCTTTCCAGGACACACGTGGAGAAAGTTCCCCTGGGGCAGAGGGGGAATTCCACTGGTTGACACAACCCCCATGGCAGAAGAGACCTGCAAAACCATGGTTGAACAAATTCTTTCTTTGATAGACCCTACCAGTGCTCCTGAAAGGAGGGCAGATTGTCCTCCTCTGGTGGCAATCAGAGGTTGATTATCCCTGCACCAGAGTGCCTGGCTAGACATAACAAAAGATACTTGTGTGCAGAAGATTATATCCAGAGGCTATATAATACCCTTTTCCCTCCCACCTCCTATTTCAAGAAAAATCCCCAATATTCTACCCAGTCAAAGGGAAGAAGCAGCAATTCAAATACAAAAACTTCTGAAAAAAATGAGTTATCCAAGAGGTCCCGCCAGACCAGATGGAATCCGGAACTTACTCAAGGTTTTTTTTAGTGTCAAAAAAAATAGGGGACTGGCGACCAATCTTGGATCTCAGCAACTTGAGCAAGTCAGTTCAGCATATCAAGTTTTGGATGGTCATGGTTCCAGTCCATTCTCCCCTTTATGGGCAATGAAGACTGGATGTGCTCGACAGACATGCAGGATGCATACTATCATACAAAGATGAACAGATGATCCAGAAGATATCTACACTTCTGGCTTTGAGCCAGTCACTACCAGAAACACAAGAAACTGTAATGACAAAATGGCAGTCCAAGCTACTAAGACAAGTATTTAATGTGAAGCGCTTTTCGTTTGCCTTCTTAGGCAAACTTCTTCAGACAATAATACATTTTGTAAAATAATCTTATTTAAATAACACGGGACAATTAAGAACTGCTGTTATCAATTATAAAATTAAATAATACAACTACATTTAAAGTCAAATGTGCCCAAAATCAGAAACTCAAGCACAACCATAATGCCATACTTAATTGAATACAAAATATAAAACAAATATATACAAAATATAAACTTATAATTATTTATGTATAAAATCAACAACTGACAAACTAATACTTTATAAAGTATATATATATATATATATATATATATATATATATATATATATATATATATATAAAATCCAGCTACTATTATCTACAGCAAAAACATCAACATTTTGATCCAAAAATCTTGGAGAAAAACAATCATCTTTTCAGACTCAACAATTTAAGGACACTTGAAATAGAACAAAATTTTGCTCATAGTCCGACTAATTTGAACAGTATTGTTCACAATAATTTTGAAGTTGAATGTCTTGAATATGTAAGATCTAGTAACATACGTATTTGTAAACCTGACAAAGGTGGTGGTTTGGTGATTTTTGATAACTCTGACTACTTTGATCGCATGACACATTTGTTGAACACTTCTTCCTATTCTTTGAGCTCTAGATCAGAGATAAATAGGGAATATAGAATAATTAAGGATTGTATAGAAGAGATGTTCATTGAAGGGAGGATTGACCAGGATTTATATAATTATATGACTACTTTATATCCCAGGTATCCATATTTATTTGGCATACCGAAAATCCACAAGGACACTATCAATCCACCCATGCGCCCCTTAGTGGATGGGCGCAGATCACCTACATATGCATGCGCTAAAGTAGTGGACAGGATTCTACAAAAATACATTGTACAGGAAGACCAGATCTGTAAGGATTCTTGGTCCTTTTTGATGAAAATCAATGATTTGGACTTCAATGTCCAATATAATTTCCTTACAGTAGATGTCAAAGACTTGTACACAAGTATCCCTCATAACATAGCCATTGAGTGGGTCAGTGAAATGTTAAAAGGAGGAGGAGCCAGTAATAGGGACATTGATTTAACTAATGAATTACTGGATTTGATTCTTACTAATAACTTTTTTATGTTTGGTGACAATTTTTATTTGCAGACAGTAGGTGTGGCAATGGGTTCCCCTTGTGGGGCCAGCATTGCCAACCTAGTTATGGCCTATTGGGAACATAGTTATGTATTCAACCACCAACTAGCTCAAGAAGGCATCATTTACTATACTCATTACCTCGACGATATATTCATCTTATTAGACGGGGACGAAGCTTATGGTGATAGGTTGGTTAATTACTTTAACAACACTACTGAGTTTTTAGCCTTTACCTCTACATTTAAGTATGATGGTATTGCATATTTGGATATCTGGCTATCTAAGGACCTGATTTGGTCCTGTTACGTAGCCAAAATTTATAGGAAAGCCACTTTTTCTAACTCTTTTTTACACTTTTCGAGTTGTCATCCTACTGTTCAGAAAAGAGCTGTTGTCAAAGGGCAACTCATTAGGGCTGTTCGTATAGTGAGCCATGACCCTGATTTTGTTAACGAATGTGGACTTTTAAAGAATATGTTTTTATGTCGTGGCTATCCTGTGAAAATGTTGGATGATCTTATTGAGGAAGTATCGAATAAACGTATCAATAGATTCTATAAACCACTATTACAAGTTAGGAACCCTGATTATCAAGTTATTGATTTAATTTCCGACAATAATTTTACGAGTCAACATCTTGCTTCCCGTGACACTACACTACCTCCCAGATTTATTACTACTTTCAACATCGATAGTAGTAGTTGTTGGAACATCATTAAGAAAAACAGGGACCTATTTAAGGTAGACCCGAATGTTTTTATGAAGTTGGGTCACTAACCCCAAGTTACATACAGGAAAGCCAATAATTTAAAAACAATGTTTGAACACCAACAACGTTCGCAGTCTAGGATTTTTGGCACATTTAAATGCCAAGCGTGTAATTACTGCAAATACATTATTGAATCTAATAGGTTCAAAGTGCATAATAGATGGTTTAAGTTAAGGTGTAGAACTAACTGTAACTCTACTATGATAGTTTATTTAGCTCTATGCCAAAACTGTTCAGCGTTTTATGTAGGTAAGACAGAGCGAAAGCTCCGTGAATGCATGTATGAACACATCTACACAATTAAGAAGGAGAAATTAGACAACGCTTTGGCTAAACATGTACTTGCTTTTCCTGACCACAAGTTTAAATTTGTAGTTATTGATCAGGTTTGCCAAGACATCAGGGGTGGCCCGGTACAATTTAGATTAGAAGAACATGAGTTATTTTGGCAGATAAGACTTGATGCATACCATTTTCCTGGTTTAAATGAACATTGTTTTATTTCAAGTGTCCTTAAATTGTTGAGTCAGAAAAGATGATTGTTTTTCTCCAAGATTTTTGGATCAAAATGTTGATGTTTTTGCTGTAGATAATAGTAGCTGGATTATATAAATATATATATATATATATATATATATATATATATATATATATATATATATACTTTATAAAGTATTAGTTTGTCAGTTGTTGATTTTATACATCAATAAGTTTATATTTTGTATATTTGTTTTATATTTTGTATTCAATTAAGTATGGCATTATGGTTGTGCTTGAGTTTCTGATTTTGGGTACATTTGACTTTAAATGTAGTTGTATTATTTAATTTTATAATTGATAACAGCAGTTCTTAATTGTCCTGTGTTATTTAAATAAGATTATTTTACAAAATGTATTATTGTCTGAAGAAGTTTGCCTAAGAAGGCAAACGAAAAGCGCTTAACATTAAATACTTGTCTTAGTAGCTTGGACTGCCGTTTTGTCATTACAGTTTCTTGTGTTTTTGGTTTTTATTATTTCCCAGTCACTACCAGTTCAGAGCTCTGCTCTTTGTTATCACCATTGCCCCCAGTGTGTTCACCAAATGGCAGTAGTAGAGGCTCACTTGAAACTGCAAGGATTCCAGGTGTTTCCATATCTAGATAACTGGCTCATTACTGGCCAGACCAGGCATCAATTGATAAGGGCATGAGTTGAGGTTCTTCAGACTTGCTCTCATTTGGGAATAACCATAAACTACAAGTCTCAACTACAACAAACTCAGAGTTTGGAATTTATAGGAGCAATTTTCAACACAAAGTCAATGATAGCTTCACTAGATCCCCCAAGAGCACAAATTATCAGATCACAGGTCAGAAAAATAATCTGTAGTACCAAAATATCAGACCACTTGGTCCTTCAAGCTCTAAGGTCACTGTCAGCAGTGATAACATTAGTACCTTTAGCCAGATTTTATATGATGATTCTCCATTGGATGCTAACCACAGAATGGTAGACATGTTGCCAATCCATGTCAGGTCAGATACGAATCACTCAAACATGCAGAAGAGATCTCAAGTGGTGGATTCAATCAGACCACATTCAACAAGGCCATCCATTCATTTCCCCTCATCCCATGGCCATAGTGACCAAGGATGCTTCCCAGTTGGGATGTAGGGGGGAAGTTTCTTGAGAAAACCGTCCAAGGTACTTGGTCCCTCAAAGAGGCCAACTTGCATATCAATGTCCTAGAGATGGAAGCAGTGCTTTTTGCATTGTAGGCCTTCCAGGATGCTATCCCTCCAGGGAAAATTGCAATTCAAATGGACAATATGTCAGTAGTTTAGTAAATTAACAAACAAAGATGGACCAGATCATACCCTTTGTGTCAAGAACCACTCAAAGTGTGGCAATGGGCGATTTCATCCAACTATTTTCTCATCGCAAGGAATATTCCAGGGAAGTCCGATGTGATAGCAGACAAACTGAGCAGGTACATTCTTCTACCTCATGAGTGGTCTCTCAACAAGAAAGTGATGGAAATGATTTTTTGTCGATGAAGCCAGCCTTGCTGCAATCTCTTTGATTCCCCCCAAACAACAAATGCAGCTGCTATTTTGCCTTAATCCCCACAGGGGGAATCATTGAGGGATGCCCTACTTTATGCCTACCCACCAATCTCATTAATCCCTTTCTGAGAAAAGCTGCCAGGTTGAAGAGAAAAGTCATCCTCATTGCACCTTACTGGCTTCAACAAGTTTTGTTTCCCTTCCTTTGGCCTCACTTACTTCACTGATCTTGGAATCTGGATACAATGCCAGACCTCCTGTCTCACCCAATGGGCATGCTGCAGCCAGACATTTCAAACCTCAGACTGATGGATTGGTTTCTCCAATTCCATTAGTAGCTATACAGCTGCTGTTCTCTTCCCCTGTCTGACATACACTTTTGTCTTCCCATAAACCTTCAACATGAAAACTCTATAACAAGTAAATGGAAAAGATGTGTTTACTGGCCACAACAAAATCATGTTAACTCTCTAATGCATAATATACTCAAGTTTTTAGCTTTACTTTTTAAAGAATCAGCTAGTTCCATGTCTATAAAAATTCAGTTAGCAGCAATATCAAATTTTCACATTGGGTTTGAAGGTTCGTTAGTAGCCTCTCATAAATTGTGCAGAACTTTCTTGTGAGGCAGTTTTTTTAAGATGCCATTTAAAGACTCTACCCCCCATGGGATCTCAATTTGGTACTGCAGACTCTGATATATTTCCTTTTGAAATATCAGCTAAATGTGATCTTAAGTATCTTACCTGGAAAACTAGCTATTACCTCTGCTAGATGGATTTCAGAGATTCAAGCTTTATCTGCAAAAACCTTGATCTTTCACAAAAATAGACTAACGCTACGAACAAATGCTTCCTTTCTTCCCAAGGTGGTCTCAGAATTTAATATCAATCTATACATTCATTTACCAGTGTTCTTTCCTAATTTTGCAAACAAGGGCAAATACATGTTACATTTATTGGATGTTCACGGGCAATTATGTTTTTACCTGCATAGAACAAAAGACATCAGGAAAAGCAGACAGATTGTTTGTTTCCTTTGCAGAAGTGAAACTGGGAAAACCAGTAACAAAAGTAACTTTAGACAGATGGCTAACTGATTGTATTTCATTTATATATAACAAATAGGGTATTCCCTTGCCAAACTGATACAAGCTCATTCAACTAGATCCATGGCAACTTCTTCAGTCTTTCTATCCAGAGCTTCCATAGACGACATATGCAACAAACTGGGCTACACTCCATACCTTTGTTACTCATTACAAATTGGATCCGGTCTCCAGGGGTAGAGACTTTCATTTGGTTCAACTGTGTTTAGGAATATCCTTCCTTGAGTCCACCCATGATTGTAGGTAGCTGGGGACTCTCTCCCAACAGTTGGGGATTTAATGAAAATTGACAACATCAGATAAAGAAGATATGTACTCATCATAACATTCCATCTGTGTTGTCCATTTTCATTTTTCCTCAACTTCCTGCCCACCAGCCCACATACCTTCTGTTCACAAACTTTTGGTCAAATGAGATCTTAGAGGCACATCACTGTTCTTTACATTGAGCTCCAGATATAGTTTCTTCCTTTATGAAACATGATTAGTTTTATGACTTCTAGAGTTATGCATGCCAGATATTCCCTTTCTGGTAAATTCAGCAAACAAGGTCTGAGGAGTTTCTTGGTTACCATAATCTTTAGTAACAGCTGAGTTGGATCCGAACCAACAGTTGAGGAATAATGAAAATAGACAACACAAATGGAATGCTATGGTGAGCACATAACTTCTTTTTTTTTCACTGTCTTACAGAATACATCCTCAAATACAGTATAATTTTACCACATCAGAATCCTTCTGGGCTGGCCATAGTATCACAATGGCCCTATATAACCTCCTGATAATATTCTCATAAATGTGGAGGAGACTTTCAACAGGTGCTATCTTTGGTAACCATTTTTATTTCTGACACTTGTTAGTGTGAATCCTAGAATAGCAACACTCAGTGAGTGAAAATTAATATTTACATACACTGGAGACTGCTATGTCTTGAAGTATTGCATTTTGTCTGAGATATGTGATCCTGGAGTTACTATATATAAATAGTGGAGGTGGGAGAGAGGCAGTCCCGCAACTGCAGATGCAGGTGGACATTTCTTTACAAACAGTGATTTTCAAAAGTTGCTATTCTGTATTTTTGTTGTGCTCGTTTTTTTCCCATAATTCTAGGACTTGCAGTTATTAATCTCAAAACTACAACATGAGAGAGTATCTTCATTAAGGTTTCCGGCTTACTGGACAACTACTGGCTGTTAACCTCCCTATCGCAGACTGAGTCAGCTTAGACATTAATCCATGGCTCCAGGTTAAGGACCTTTGCAGACTGGAAAGACTTTTAAATTTCAAATGTGACTGATCCTCACTCTCTCCGTTATCACCAATTATCAAAGGAATACATCAAGGGTCCATGTTATCTTCTCTACATTTCATACTATTTATTATTCAGCTATGTATGGAATTTATGCACTTCATTATCATTCAATATGCAAATGACATGGGAGTTCAACAGAAACAATCATTCCTCTTCTACCATCAAAACAGAAATTGAAGATGGCTTTTACTTCAAAAATAAATTTATACTCGATACCAAGAAGACACATCCTATGATCTTCAGTACCAAAAAAAACTTTCCACCATCCCCAGTGAGTAGACAATTTAGCTTAATGAATACCTATATTCATCAATGACCACTCACATCAAACACTCAGTTATCTAGCTTTACAAAAGCCTCAGTTTGTAAAATCATTTTTCTACCACTTGTCCCATTGTGTGTCTAAAAACACATCATTTTCCTTGCAACTAGAGCAGCCATAAGCAAAAGGATTTGGTTGGCACAACTAGAATATGGTTTCTCAATCATAGCCAATATTTCCCATAAAAATCTGACCCCTCTCCAAACCACACCACAACTAACAATATCTGTAGATTCATCTCCACACCCACTGAAATAAAATTTCACTGCAATACCCATTAAAAGGCAGAATTGCTTCCAATTAAACACAGGTGAACCCTATTCCTAACCTTCTTAATATATAAATACCCAAACCTACAAATCGTCCACTTTTTTGTCAGCAGATTAACTAAAAGATACACTTCCTATAACATAAGATCACAGTTTCACAAAGTATCGCATTACTTACCACTAGGAATAGACTTCACTGACCACAGTTTTTTCAGCCCAAGTATGGAAATCCTCCTTACTAATGATACAGTTAATCCCTTTTTACCCAGCCTCCATTAATGAACTTAAAAAACAACTGAATCTTAAAGCCATTTGTAAGTGCTATATAACAGACAGTATAACTAAACCTATTTCTCCTTCTTCTACGGTCATGTTTTCTTAATACTATACTTTGTTATTCTAGCCCTCCCACCCCTTCTTTCTCACGCTCCCTCCCCTTCCTTTCATTACATCTTAACATTTTCTTCTTTTTACCTTCCATCTATTGTGCACTTAATTATAAATACTGAATATTTGCACTGCATGCTGCATTTTTTAGATGTTTTTGTTATAGTACTGATTGCAGCATTTTTTACTATTCACAGTGTATGAACCCCTTTTGAAAATGTTCAGCTTTACTTTCTTCTGAATATTGTACTCTCTCCCACAATGTGCCTGAAATTATCTTCTTGGATCTGTATTCTACCTGGATTAACAATGAAAATAAATAGTTAAATGCACAATTAAAACAAAATAAAACAAAGGTGATGATTCAGTTATAACAAACATGATTATTTTCTGCAATGTGGGGTTTATCTTAACTAATTTACTGAGTTACAATGAAGCCAAAATAGTAAAAAGAATTCCCTTATAGGAATTTAAAAAGAAGCCTAGATGCAATATATTATATCGAATCAGATTTTTTTCCAGATGCTATTTCTTCAAACTAAAATGTCTGAAAATGTTATAAAAGCTACTAACATTTCAAATTCTACTAAACCTGCCATATTTACATTAACTGATGAAAACTGAAGTACACGTTTATAAACTACACAGACAAAATATAGACCCTAATCTATACAAGTCCAACCAAATTCAATTCCAGACTTAGTTTAACTGAACAAAACCAAAAGAAAAAAAGAATTGAAACATGAACCACATTCCCCATTTAATAGACTGAAAAGAATAACAAATATTACATGGAAAATCTGTACCTACTACCAAAGGTAAAAATGCTTACTTAAATCAACTCCTTAGAAACTAAAAGCATTCTCATTATAAAGAAAATGTTGAAATAAATGGAGAGATAAATTAAATTAGATTAAGCTAGTTAAAGACACTAACTACAACTTGCCAGTCAGGAAAACAACATTACAGGCCAAATGGATTCAATTTTGTCTGAAATGGCTAAAATAAACTATGCAGTAAACCATGAAACTAACAAATACTAACATAATCCTCAAAAAAATCAAGGAATTACATTTTCTCTCTCAGTAAATAAATAAATAAACAAATAAATAAAAATACTTGCAATTAAAATTAAACTTTAGCCCAGAACTAGAGTTCAGAGCCATTCACAAGACCCTCCTTTCATATTAACTTACGTGTACTGCGTTAACCTATTCAGTAGAATGCTTGTGGAGCCACTGCCAACTCTTGTCAATAGGAGGCACTACTCTACCATAAAAAGCACAGAGAAATGACAAATAGATTTCATGGGCCTGGTTTGTTGAATATGTGGAAAATCGTGTTATGCAACATGAGGGAATTTGGTTTGTGATTTCTGGGCCACTCATCATGAAACCTTTTTTTTAATACACAACATTTCATGTATCAAATGCTAGAACTCCCCATGTATTCCATATTTATAAAACTGTAAGAACAGGGCCTGTGTGGCAAAATATCTTGCAGCATTTGAATAGTGGAACCACATACCACAGATTATGTTGAATTAGTCTTCAAAATGTATACTGCTTCTATTATTAAATCTGTTTATAGCCCAGAAATCACATGACAATTTCTCTAGATTATTTTAGCCATCCCACTGACTAGTGTGTGTGTGTAAAGATAAGTATTAAAAATGAGAGAATGAGAGAGATAGAGTGATAGAAGATAAACAATTTGCACTGCTCTATCCTTCAGCAAGAGCGCATGGATAAGTACAAAAAAGGGAAGTGAGAATAAATCAGTTGGACTTCTTTAATCTCCTTTACTAGTATAACTCTTTAACATACCAAGTAACAATTTATACATGAAAAGAAACTGCCTGATGTTGCTAAGACTATCTCTATCATTCATAGTGAAGTGACTCTTCCTTAAAATGCTGTCATCATCAAAGGCTACCAACCTATTCCTTCAATGTTCAGAATTTGTAATTTAAATTTAAATTATGCTAATACATTTTATACTGTATAATAAATGAACATGTCTGGGCAAAATAAAATGTTTAAAACCATAGAAAATAAAATCCAAATGGCTGCAGTGGAAATTCACAGAAAATCCAACAAAATACAAAACATATTTTACCACTGGAAGTTTAAGATATTTAGTACTTTTATTGTCATATAAAAATATTTCTTCAGCATAAAAACATGAGCTTTGATACTGACTCATTGCTAACACATAGCAGTCTGCATATTCACCAAGTTCAAATCACCTTCTTTCAACAACTGAAATTTCTTCTAAGCTTTAACTCAGGTTGTATGCTAATCCCTTTCACCTGGTTTGAATGAAGCTAGTAGCATAAAAACATTGTTAAAGCTTAAAAGGAATAAAAGTTCATGTTATTTTACCCTGAAGAAGTCGTTATGTTAAGTCAATAGTCTAAAATTTCCTACATTTTCCATCGTCAAAAATAAAATGGCCTTGGACTTGCATGGAGGTGAAGTAGAAACTGTCAGACTTAAGAAATTATGCAAAAGCATCTAAAATGTATCTCTTGTTAAGGAGATACACACTAAGTGAGTTATTTGCCCACTGGATGGGATATATCACTGAACTCTGGCCATTAATTAAAAAATGAATCCCAAAAGAGAGCAGGTCTAATGTAAGTTCATTAAAAATAGTCTATGCACAAGTTGTAACACTGCCTCCCCAAAAAATGAAAGTGGAACTGAGGAATATACAAATCAATATACACCTGAGTGTTTGAGAGAGATGTAGGGGATTACTATGAGTGTGAGGCACTCTGTCTTATCTGTGATCTGCTCCAGGGCTGGGAAGAATGTGTATTAGATTTTAAGGCTTGCAGGTAAATGTCCTATTCACAATCTAATCTGACTGGAATACATTTCCAAGACAGCAGAAACAGATAAAGAGTTTAAACGGAACCCAAACAATACAGACATCTCAATTTCTAGGATGCATAGGTACATTATGAAGACTTTATGTAGGCTTGAGCCAACAACAGCAAAATGCATAACAGAGAAAATAGGCTGGGGAGCTTGGGCAACCTTTTCCTTGAGAGACAGGGACAAGCAGCATGCTTTTCATTCAGAATATTCCTTTTAAATGGAATGCGTAGAGGCTATATGCCAAGGAATATTCATGGATGGCACTGGGGATATCTACATTTGCTGCAGGCATGGCAGTTCTGACACATCTTCCCTTTGTATGTACTGGAATTAGCCTGCAGAGCAGAAAATATGCCTGAAGTCCTATAAGCTAATTTCTGAATCAGTCAATACTCCTTTTCCATTATCACCATGCCATTAATTTTTTAGCATGTCTTTAAGGCTGCGGGGCATCCACCCAGATGATGTAGATTGTATTATTTGTACAACTTGCTTTTAGGTTTATTTTACAGATGTGGAAAAGTTAACTATTTGCAGAAATATGAAAGCTACATGGGTTCCTGAACCATAGAGCCAGGGGGAGGGGGAGTCCCACCACTTTTGCAGCTGTAAGAACTGTCGGGAAAAATTAATAAAGTGGAGTTTTCATGCTCACATGGATTCATGCGCAGAAGTTAAACTAACTAAACTAGCTGTTTTTGTTATCTTATTGCTCTGTGTGACAGGAGTTATGCTGCCGCTGTTCTGTTGGTGCTGCCAGAGCCATGCCGGTAAGGTAGGTAGGTGTGTGTGTGTCTGTGTGTGCGTCTGTGTGTGCATGTGTGTGTGTGTGTGTGTGTGTGTGTGTGTGTGTGTGTGTGTGTGTGTCTGTGTGTGTGTCTGTGTGTGTGTCTGTGTGTGTGTGTGTGTGTGTGTCTGTGTGTGTGTGTGTGTGTGTGTGTGTGTGTGTGTGTGTGTGTGTGTGTGTGTGTGTGTGTGTGTGTGTGTGTGTGTGTGTGTGTGTGTGTGTGTGTGTGTGTGTGTGTGTGTGTGTGTGTGTGTGTGTGTGTGTGTGTGTGTAAAATGCCCCAGTTAGGTATACCTGGTAGTTAGTGTTACTCACGCTCAAACAAGAGCCTGAATTCTCCACCCACTTGTGATTCAGGGAGTTGAGTCCATAGTTCTCAACTGTTCAGATCTTCACAGCATATTTGTCTCATACTTTTGGTCTGTTCCTCTTAAAATTTGTGCTTTTCTGGCAAATCAATGAGAAATGAATTCACTAAAGAATGATAGCCCTTTAAGTTTCAGTGTTTCTATCTTTCAGGAAATACATGGTAACACATAACACTTTATTTTAGCAACTTTCTAAGATTATACAAGCAATATTTAAAATGCATCCCTGGTTTTGGGCCTTTTATTTGCCCCCCCCCCCCCAATACATTTTGGCTTTTTTCAGACTTTTTGTGTTGTGAAGTTAACAGATTTAGTTGAGTGTCAGGTGGATTTTACAAGGAGCTGAGAGCTTCAGTGGAAGAGCTGTTTAGTGCTACTTATGCTAAGTCATTTGCATTTAGTAGCACAACAGGTAGTATAGTTGCTTTTAATGCAGAAGGTTGTAGGTTCTACTCCCACAGTAAGCAGATGGATCACTGATACTGTACTGTGTTACACTTTAAAGGGAGTGGCTGCTGCAGTCCTTTGAATGTCCTCCTTTGGAGGAGTTACCTAGTAACTATGTTTCTGTTATCAATTTGCCATCCATTCCCCATTGCAAAATTACTAGCTTATCATGTAGCTAGGCAATTTATTCTTAAAGGGCAACAGGCACTTTATTTGTAGATGAAACAATGAAATATAAAATTGTTTGCTAGCAGCAACCTCTTCATTAGTTACAGATCCCTTTAATGTGGAATTATTTAGATAACTTACTTCTGTAGATATTTTGCATATTTACTGACATTGATGGATTGTAATGACAAAAGTCTGAGTGGCCTTTTATGGTTGAAATGTTCTGAAATGGGTAGTTTTGTCATTATTGGTTCATACATTTTGTTTCATTGCTTATTGGAGGACTGTTCCAAACTACAAATTTAAAACACATTCTAACAAGTGGTGCTGTATTATACAAGGAATATAAATTAATACAATCAGGAAGGTGTATCAAAGAATGCATACATGTATGCTTGCTCATGGTATGCAGAAGATCAAAATAGTGGAAGAGACCAATCACCAATGGAGTCCTCCAGCGTTCGATGCTGAGACTTTTTCTGTTTGGCATATACATCTCAAAAGTAAAAGGAAATACCAAAGGGCTTTGGCCAACTAAGTTTGAGATGATTGCAAGCTAGGAGCAGTTATTGAATCCCCAAATGACTTAACCATCATGCAGGAAGGTTTGTCCCAAACAATAACTGGAGTCAGAATCATGAACTGAAACTAAACTCCAAGAAATACATTATCATATCCTTTGGGAAGTCATCTACTCCAGGTAACTGCCAAATTGGCAATATTCCCTGAGAAATGACCCAGTTGTTTGGCATTTGGGAACTTGTGTGTACAGTGACCTAACTTTGGACCAATATGTGCCCAGAGTCATAAGAAAGTATGTCTATATTGCACAGCTTATAAACAAATTGATTGTGAGGGTCTATATTAGATCAACGGATGCTTAGGTAAGCGAATGGTGATTAATTGACCCCATGTAAGTAAAAGCTTATAAAACCAAACTGTCAGAAGAGTGATATTTTTCCAAGGGAAATAAATCGCTGTTCAAACAAAAAAAAAAAAAAAAAAAAAGTAAGCTTATTAAGACATAAGATTAAGTGGGGGGCTGTGCCCCCCACACCCCCTACTTAAATATACCAACTCCGAGACCACACTACAGTACCGAAAATGGCAAAGTACCAAAGTCGCCAAGCAAATTCTTTCCCAGGGAAAAAATTCGCTTACATGCCGCTTCGATATTTTGCAGTTTTGGTTTTGTCAGTTTAACCAAGATGCATTCGAAAACATGCATCTTCGGTCTGCTGATAGGATCCCAATTGTGACTAGATCTAGAGATGTTATTGTCCCCCTTTACAAAGCCCACATTAGGTCAATCATTATGCATAATGCCCACTTTGGCATGTATCTGTCCAGACCCATGCAACAATTGGAATACCCACAGACATATCTTACTAAAAGTATACAAGTCTTAAACAATAGGTCTTGCATGGACCACCTCAAAGATATATCGCTATACTCAGTATCCTACAGAGTGCTTAAAGGTGACATGTCTGGCATACAAGGCATCCTCTGACCTAATACAGATGGACCTACTGAACATCAACAAGTGAAATGGCATCAGAAATACCCAGTCCTGGTATCTAAACTGAAGGTTGTGGAGAGATGTATATATATATATATATATATATATATATATATATATATATATATATATATATATATAAAATATCTATATATATATATATATATATATATATATATATATCTCACAGAGGCTACCACTGTTCCAGAACAGACTATCCATTCAAGTAAAACAAAGCTCATCCCTGTCCATATTCAAATGCAACTTGGATCTAAGGATGGGTAATAGAAAATGTACTCCAAGATTGCCCCTCATGCCACTAATGGATAGAGGCAGTTCCTAAAAGCTGCATCCCTTACATGGGTCCCCTCAAATTATCTATAGTATGATCACATTTATTCTCACTAGGGCTAATATACAATTAACAGCCATGGAATACGCAAGACCAATCAGGAAATGTTAATTCAAGCACCAAAAGGGACATTGGCTAAGCTTAAAATGTCCTCCAAGTGAACCTATGTTATGGTAGTAAATAGTTTTAAAAAAATGCCCTTTTTAGATCGCTAAGACCCCCTCTCACTCCCCCCCCCCCCCCAGTCTTCAACAGCTTCTGGTGCCTCTGGAAAGCTAGACCTACACAAGTTGTTAAACAAAGTTCGAGGTGTTACGTTTCAACAATCTGCGATCATGTTGGATGATAAGGTATAAAGCATTTTGTTCATCCTAGGTTACCAGCCCTTTTTCTTGGAAAATAATCAGAATTTATAGTACAGATACTCAGAAACTCACTGTAGATAATAATAAAGGAGCAAAGAATAACAGACAACATGAATACTCTGGCATTTCTTTACCAAAACTATTTAGGCAGTGTGTTGTCACTAGTCTTTAATTTATCAGGCAAGGTGTTGTTTATAACTTTATAGCCAGTCTGTTGTAAAAGGTTGAAATATAACATTGAATGCCATACTGTTACTGGATGTTTCATATATTGCTACTGTATATTATAAAAAAAGAAGCTTTGGTGTAACATACTATCTGTACTCACTTATTTTGCAGAGCAAGATGCTATTGAAAAATACCTAAATTACTATTATATTATTTCACTACTCTTACTTGCAAAATGGCTCTTGCAAACTCAACATTGTGATTTATTAAAGCAAACCCTGGGCTGACAAAATAGGACTATATGACCACAGTGAATCATTTTACAATTCCAATAATCATCACAACTGCAATGTGAAAGCTTTAATAATAAGATGTCACATATGATAAATGCACACAAACCGGCATAAGCAATAAAATTAAAAAAAAATTAAGTATACATGAAAAGGGAAAGTAAATAAATTCAACAAATATGTAAAAACCAGAAACTAAAGCACATACATTTCCTCCTCCAGACAGCTTTAGTTTAATAAAATCAACTGTTGAAATTAAATTATATATAATACACATTATTACATGAAATAATTATTTATAACATGCAGCTTTAATGTTCCATCAGCTTCCTGCAGTATAATTACACTTATAGAGGTCCCATTTTCTGATTCATTAATATTTATTATGAACATTGGTCAACGCAGAGTATGAGGACAGTGATGTACTGTAAAGCATGTCAAGAAATCAAGTTATGACAACCTAAATACAAAACGAGTTCTTTATTTAACATAACATTATGAAAACAACCACAGAGTTTTGCTTGAATGTGTTAAGCATCAGAAAACCTGACGGGAAAAATGATTTTGAGTCATCAAATTAGAAACTTTATAGAAATATAAATGGCATTTCAGTTTCACAATAATTTTATCATTTTGTTTCCAAATGGATCTATATGCCTTTCAGAGGTAACTATTACTTATTCATTTTCTAATTTTAATGTATGCAAGCATCTACGATGGTACAGAACTTATTTTAAGCTAGGACTTTGTTAATATTTGTGAGAAACGTACCTATATTTTGATAAAACCTGCATGCTAGCAACTTATTCTTAATGCATATATTTAAATATTTGTTTATTCAATATATCAATAAAATATATAGTTGCTGAATACTATTGGAACACAAGGTGTGTGTCTGTGTGGGTGGGGTATCGTACAATGCTATAGAATAAATACTATGATAGTCTACCCTAACCCATCATGATACAACACAAGACAAATTACAATAAAAAAGAAAATAAAACCAACAACAACAACAAAAAAAAAATCAGAAAAGCAAATGTTCTAACCAAAGTAATACTATTCATCGGTGGCATTATAGGAAAGTAATACAACTTTCAAAAATGGGGAGGCCTGGACTCCTAACCAGTTGTTTCTCTATAATGTCTAATGTAGCTGGCATTATTATTTACATATGTGTCACTAAAAAGTTGATGGAATATTCTTCCCTTGATATCAATGACCAATAATTTCTGGAAGACAGTTATTACTAGTGAATTATAAACACAAGGCTTTACAGAGAACATTGCTTCTTTCCTTCTCTTTTATTTTCCATATTATATTTGCTGCTTTTAGAATGAAATATTCAACACCTTCATAGTTCTGATGTTAACAACATGAACATCTCTGTCACCATATATATTTTATAAGTACTGGTGTGACTCCCCATTAACTTCAAGATTCTCAGAATCTTATTTCACGCAAGCTCAGTCATGCTTAATAACTTTAAGCATCCCTACTACTACATTACAGTTGAATCTGCCCCATAATATGCTCATTCATCTGCTCTTGACCTGAATATGTGGAACAATCTTAACAGACTCATCCTACCCAGATATAAAGACATTCTCTCTGTGGCCACTATTTTTTTTTTAACTCCTAGCATTTCCATACAATATATCCAGTGTACATACCACATAAAACCTGACAACAGCTGGCAATTAATGTAGAGAATTAAGAGAAGAGGTTTAAACAAGCTGCTTCCTGTAGCAGAGGGCTTGAATCACTCTCCTTCCATTTGTCTACTATGTGGCTCTGAAGAAATCATATAATCAGTGCTCCTGGATCAGCTCTGACCCTTCATTAGTGGTAGATTACCAGTTAAACAAACATAAAATAAGGTGAACTAACCTTCCTTAATAGCCACAGAATGTTTCATTTCTTCTAATCCCCCTTTCATGGCCATACTTTTCCTGAATCCATGCATAGAATTCCTTCACTGACATAACAGAGTCCAAATCCATTTTTGCACTCAATTCCCTATCTATTCTCAGATCCATCCTTCTAGCATACTATATATGTTAATATTTTCCTTAAAATGTGCCTGCCACAAAAAAAAAAATAATAAAATCACTAATATCCTACCACCATCCACAATCCTGTATACTGTTTTTCTTTTATTGGATCTGTTTGATATCAATCCCCCCAAACAATCTTAAACAGAAAATGTCAGTAATGCTCCTTTATTTAATGCAGAACAGGAAATACTTGAGACAAATAAATGAAATCATTTAGCAGACTCAGTGTCTAGTCTTCCACTTTATTTTCCATCTTATCTAACTGTTCCTTTCAATTTCTTATTTAAAAACCATACTCAATCTGTTTTGTTTTCTTAAACATAATTCTATTCACCCTGTTTCACAGATTATCCTACCACCTGCAATAATCAATTTGGTCTTTTCCATCTGTTTCCATTACAGTACACAACTCCTTTATATTGTGCATATCAGGCACAAGAACAGAGCTGTGTGCAAAAACGTCTTTTTCCTTAACAGTTAGTGAATATTGAATTACCTTCACCAATTTCACTTCTTTCAATAAATTTAACATGGTTAAAATAACACAAACTCTATATCTGCATACTTAAAGGATATTCCTGATATACAACTCTTTAAATCTAAAAGCTGCCAATTGGGTACATGTTTCCTGGAAGTCTTCCCGATTACATATCATGCTAATGACTGATTTTATATTGTCGTTTTTATTTATGCCCTTCTTGTAAGATATTTGTCCACAGTAAATCATTCTTGTCTCTATTGGTAATGAGACTGTGCTTGAGTAATAATACATACTGTGATACCACCCTGCTGTGTCTGACCTTAAATACCCCTGTTAAAACTGTCAGTACTTCGCTCATTTACCTCACTTAGCATTACAGATTTGCTAATGGACTATAAACTCATAAAAATTAACTGCCAGTTGCCCCCCCTCCCAGGTTCTCATTAAAATCTGAAAATTTACAGATGTAATAGTTTGCACCGATAACAATAATCTGGGTTAAAAAGTAATTGGGAGGTAATAAAAGAAGTACAGCAAATGACTGAGCTTTGTAACTAACTCTGCGTGAAGTTTTATATATTTCCCTCAATTAAACATAGACCTTACATTTATATAACTAGTAGTGCTTAAATAGTGAAAAGGGACTGTATTGGACAAAAACATTAGCTTACCAATTTGGGAATATATGGATGGGAGATTAAATGATTTTTCTAGTGATGGGTTCCATTTTAGTCAGGGGGCATATAGAATAATTTGAAACAATATAGAACAGTTAAAATTTTTTACAGATGGATATGGCAATTTGGCCCATAGGCTTGGCTGTATTGGTAACAAATGCCAGAAGTTTAAATAATAAAGTAGATGAACTGACATTATTAATATAAAAAAAGAAGAGATATATGCATTATCACTGAAACATGGTTTAATTCAGTTCTCTCTTCAATGGAAATTCCAATTTATATATCTTTTCACAATACCCAGAATATGCAGAAGGAGGAAGGTTATCAGTTTACTTAAAGGACTATCATATGGAGCAGTTGAATTATAAAATTATATATATATATATATATATATATATATATATATATATATATATATATATATATATATATATATATACACATAGCATTTCAACAGATATCCAGTGTAGGTATATGGCACTCACAATAATGGGGTGTAACTATCTTCCATCTCCATCTGTTTATGAGTTGGAGAACTGGCTCACTGAGCCTGAAAACTCAATTAAAGATAAGCCATTTTAATAGGGGAGATTTAAATATCCCATATGCTGACTGGGAACAAATGAAAAGAAAACTAATATTGAAAGGGTAGTCCTATTTGACCTGAGTGAGTCCGATTCAGTACAATATGTTCAAAATCCACTTACAGAGGATAATATACCAGATGTTGTCTTGCCTCCAAGAGAAAAAATAATAACAATATTACTACTACTAATAATAGCTGAAGTCAATATTACAAAACCTTTGTCTAGTTCTGAACATTGTGTAGTTAAGTGTATATTGTATTATCAAATTAAAAAAAACATATTAAGAATATTTTCTTTATGGTACAAACTTCTCAGATGCTGAAAATTATTTAAAGAACTAGAATTACAGGGAAGAGTTCTTAGGGAACAGGATTCAAGAAATGTGGGACCTCTTCTATTGTAAGATTCAAAATACTATAGAAATGTTTGTCCTGATGGAAAAGACGATTATAGGAAAGAAATCTAAGAAACCCCTTGGATGACTATAAGGGTGACAGGTTCACTTAGTATGAAAAAGGGATATTAACAGAATTTGAGGAGGAATCCAAGCAGAAACAACCAGGAAGTGTATAGAGAAACTGCTGTGATGATAAGAAAAGAAATTAGACTAGCCAAAAGAGTATATGAGTGTAAGTTGCATACACATTTTAGATAATAAGAAATTCTTCATTAATATGCAAGTCAAAGATGACAAGGGTAGAAGGAGAATACATGTATAATAGTAAGGAATGGGTTTGTATTTTTGGAGTAAGATCCAAGGAAATAAACATCAATAGGCATGCTCTTCAGGGAGACATACCAGGACCCTTCTTATTTTATGTATTTATGGCATATTTTCCTCTAGAGTCCAAATGTTAGGTAGAAAAAATACAGATGATGCCAACATTGCAGGGGATAGTTACACAGGTAGGAGATCATCAGAAGATTATCAGGAACTACAAAGTTATTTAGATCAATTATGTGAAAGGACTCAGAGTAACTGACTTTCATTTAAGTTTGCTGAAACTAAAGTCAAGAATTTTAGTAAAACAAACATTAGATATCCATATAGAATGTATGGGGAGATTTTGGGAGTTGGTGAGCAATATAAGGATGCTAGAATTTTTATGGAAAATTATTTACAATATTCTGTCTATATAAATAAGGTACTGAAATCATGTCATATTTTTGTGTGCATTACATTTAGGATAAGAAGGTACTGATAGCAATTTACAAAGCCATACTAAGACCAATAATGGAGTATGGGAGTGGGTTTTGTATATATTCTAATCTACAAATATATATATATATATATATATATATATATATATATATATATATATATATATATATATATATTTGAAAAGGTATTTTTTCACAAGGAGAATCCATGGCATGAGGGATACCAGTTATCAGAAGAGATTAAAAAAGATGAAACTATATTCTGTGTTATACAGGATGTATTGAAAGGATATGGGTATATAACTGCTTAAAACTGAGAAGTTGTATATCACTTTGGGGCTGAATTTTATTATCCATGAAAAAGTTAGTAGGACTACCACTCATCGGGTTAAACTTGGGGGTAGTAAATCCAAAAATAGGTGCTATTCTTCTCACTTCATAGTAAGGAGTCAATGGAATAAATTGCTCTTAAAAATAGGCAAGAACAAAATCTTGTAATTTTTAAAAGAGTAGACATATGATGTTATACCGTACTATGGCTGACTGAAGCATGGCCTACAGTGATCTTGGCTGTGCTTCTTGATCTTGGAAATACACTGTAGCATTGTAGTATATAAATTTAAGAAACAAAGTTATGCTGCTATATAACAACTACTGTTCCACATTTGTGAAGTCAAACATGCATCACCTCTGCATAAGTATCATCTTGCTATCCTTTATTACCTCTTCAAAGACTTTTTCTAATTCATGCTTTACTAAATTTATAAAAAAAAAATAAGTAACTAAAATAGTAACCTATGAATTTCTGAGGCTCAACATTTTTTACATTATGTTAATAATTTTTCTAGAAGCATCTAGACTGCTGTCAATCTCTCTCATGGGTTCAAAGGTTCATAGGATGATACTAGGCTATTGGCCTGGAGGCCCTTATAACCCTAGCAAAGAATTTTGCCTATATTCCCGCAAAGTCAGCACCTGTTTCCCCTGTCCAACAGGGACACAGGTGGGATCCGAGGGGTGTATTTTCTGTTTCCCATCCAGTTGTCCAGGTTCCTCTTAAAGAGGGCTAGAGAGGTATTCTGCTTAACATGGAGAAGGAGTCTAATACACAGATGGGGGAGTCTTTGGGACAAAAATTTATCTTGCCAAGTTCTATTAATGTCATAAACTAGGTTGAGGCCTTGCGTGCAGGTTGCATGAGTGGAGTTTGACTTATGCATATGCAGCAACTCCATCAAGACTGGGTCTGAGATGGCCTTGTTTGCCAGACACAGGTCACCTTTGAGCAGTCTGTATGAGACTGAGTACATGGATAGGGATTTTAGTCCATCTGTATAGGATAGGTGTTTGAAACCCTGGATTTTCCTGGTCAGGAACCTCTTTGGTCTCTCCAGCTGCTCCATGTGCTTGGCAAGGTACAAACCGAAGGGGGCACTGTACTCAATAATGGGTCTAATAAGGGAGGAGTACAGGGATGTTATGACCTCCTTGTTCCCTGGATGAAATACTCTTATTTATGAGGTGGGCCATGTAGAAAGCCTTCTTTGCAATGGAGGCAATATGGTGGTCAAAAGTCAGGTTATCAACCTGGGTGCTCAAGTCCCTCATGACCGATTTTTTGCTTAGTACATTGTTATTAATGTGACAATTAGTGGAGATGACATTTTCCTCAAAGGGGATAATGATTCATTTCTTGGCATTCAGTTTGAGGCCATGCTTCTGGTACCAGTCATTAGTTTGGGTAAGGCCCTCTTGGAGGATGTTCACATCACTAGGGGATTTAAGACAGCACCCAGCTTGCAGTCATCTGCAAACGTGGTCAGCCACAGACCGCTGGTTTTGACTTGAACCTAAGAAAAGTATATCCCAAACAGAAGAGGCACCAAGACTGATCCTTGGGGTACACCGCTCATTACAGGTCTACTACTAGAGGTGCCTTCCCCTATTTTAACTGAGTGGGTTCTATAAGTGAGCCAGTTAGCTACCCATCTGGTAACATATGGGTTGATGCCTAGCTGGGAGAGTTTATCTATTATGCCCGAGTGGGGAATAGTGTTGAAGACTTTGGCTAGGTCAAGGTAGGCAGTGTGAATTGTCTTCCAAGGCTTTGGTGACTGTTTTGAAGAAGTTGATCGAGTTTAACAGGCATGATCTCCCTTTGACAAAACCAAACTGTGTGGGGTCAAGTGTTTGGAGGTTGCCAATGTCATTGCTTATAAGGTCCATGATAATGCGTTCCATGGCCTTGCAGATAAGGCTAGTTTGGCTGATGAGCCTATAATTGCCTGGGTCAGTAGATGCTCCACTTTGTGTATAGGGATGACAGTGTCTGTCCTCCATTCGGCTGGGATAAAGCTGGTGCTCAGGCATTGGTTGAATAGGATGCCTAATGGATATGAGAGCTGATACCCGAGTTCATGTAGGATACATCCAGGGATGTTATCCAGTCTCAAGGAAACTTTATTTTTTGCCTTTGAGAGGGTATTCAAGACCTGCTCCCTTGTGATGAGGGGAAGGGGGCAGGTGCTGAGGATGTCCTGGTTTCATACCAGACTATTCACTTCCTCACTTTTCTTTTTTTTTTAATAACCAAAACATGTGATTCTTATCCTATTTCACTGTCTTTTCTTTTCCTAGCATAATACAGCCAGCAATGACTCTCATTTATTTAATTTTCCTTGGTGAATCATTTTAACATATCTCAAAACTGAATGTAATGTAGTTTCCTCAGCCATAAACACGCGCATCATTTTATGCATTTATGAGTATGCACGTGTTTCCCTCTACTAAATCTTAATCGACTTTTCACTATCCTACCTCTGGATCAGTATTTATCTCCAAATGACTTTTTTTACTCTCTCCATTTAGTATAATTCATTTTACTTTACATTACATTTG